>NC_080426.1:50165826-50472694 GCF_029873635.1 Malania oleifera
ATAAATGTCATAGTATATATATATATATATATATAAACCCCAATTAAATAGCAGGTTATTACACTAAATCTCTAGAGGGTATTTCCACGTTAAGTTGTGTTGGAAAAGTTGGAATGTGGCAATTGTTGGTATTTTTGCATTAACCATCTGAGCAAATGGTATATGGCTATGATTATTTTGAGAAAAAGTGAACAAAATTTTGACAGCATGTCGTCTATAAATAGAACATTTTCCAAACCTGCAAGTCACAAAAGCATGCAATTCACAATATTTTTGCATCATGCAGATGTCATTTAGATTAAGACATGCAATAACCTAAAAGTATCTACTAGCAGGCAATACACATCACTGCATTAGCCATGCAGGCGGCGTTCCAACCAAGCATGCAGTCCTAATGTCCACTACTAGCATGCAATTCACAAGATATAACAACACAAGCATGCAGTCCAGAAATTAAATCATTTATTAAACTTAAGTAATGAGCAAAAATGGATAGTGGATGTTTGTGCAGTGTAGTGTAGTGCAATGTAGTCAAAATAAAACAATCATATGCCCCAAAGACAAACTACCTTTTACATACCTTCTAATGAGAGGAGCCACCTGCATCATCTGGACGAGATTAGCGCATCATTTGTTCGATCTGCACTTTCCAGTTCTTCATGACTTCCATCTTCACTTCCCATTTCGACATCTTTTCTTTCAATTGTTGGTTCTCCGCTTCCATCATCTGCATTCGGATAACCATCTCCTCCGTTTGAGCCTGGGCGGCTCGACGCTCTCGGTCAATCTCAGCACGAGATGCCGCACTAAAAGAAAATGATGATGTTAGGGCGATGTATCCACTCCAAAGACCATTCAACTAGCTACCTGTCCCCAAGCACCTGAATGCAGATCTCATCATCCGCCATCGGCTGACTGCCCTCTGAAACGGGTGCATCCCTCAGCTTAAGCATCTTTGCCTATTTTCAGTCATGAAAATGAAGAAATAAGAATACAACTAATGTTTTGAATAAAATAATGAATTAAATAATCTTCTTGACTTACATGTTTCCTTTGCCCACCCTAACACCAATCCCCCGATGGCCTTTGATGTGTTCTCTGATAAAGATCCGGCCTCGGCTCCAGTTCTCCAGTGACGGGATCACGCTACATTATCATATAAAAGTTCATTAATATTAATTCAGCGGTATCAATATAAATAAAACTTCTTAGGTAATGGTTAAATAGTTTTACAGCAATTACCTTTCGATGATTGACGAAAAACTTCGAGCCTCCGCAATGCCTCATATCCAGTGTGCTGCGATTCGCAGCATTTTTTTCATAGATAGCCTACAAAATAGATGTAATGACTTTTTATTAGTCACATAAATATGAAAAAGTAGTTATTGTAATTAATAGAAACACATCACCTGATAGTTAGGGTCAAAAAAATGGTGACACACCACCCACCAATCCTCTAGGGAGATCTTATCGTATGGGTGTGCTTTTGCCTCATCCCTCATCTCCCTAAAATGGTTGCATATTTTGCTGTGATAGGTCTTAAACCGAGAGCATAACTGCGTGTTAACCACCTTTTGACGTGGTCTGAGGTGAAAATGTCCATATCAAACTCTTTCTGCATATGAAATATATATTGAATGTTAGACAATCTTTTGGGTAATATATTAAAAGTAAAAGAAATGTTTTAGGGTTACTTACCAAGATGCGCTCATATAGAACCAAGCGCTGAGCCTCCGTCACCTTTAGCCAGGTAAAGTAAGTGACTGGAGCATATTGTCGACATATAATGCCAAGCTCCCATGACCAGGCTGTGCACCAATTGTCAAGCGGGGTCGTAAAGCCTAGAGGAATGTTGATACGAATCTGCTGCCCAGTCCTCTCCAGGTGCTTCTTTAGCGCAATGTTCTTCGCTACGGCCTGAACTCGTTGTCTGCGTCATAGAAGTCAATGCTGAAAGAAGAGTTAAAGAAAAATACGATAATCATACACGTGAAATAACAGTAAATATATTATTCTAAATCAAATACTTCTAACCTTACTAACACTGCTCATTATGGTGGGCAACTCACCTTGGGCTTGATCCCCAACTGATCCATGTCGGGCTAGGGTCCCGAGGGCTCAAACGGTGATGGTGCCGCATCAGCACTGATGTGTTCTATCGCTCTCAAGGATGACCCATCATCCTCGCGAGCTGATGTCATGGATACCCTAGACTAAAGTAAGCGACAACGACCTCCTGGTGCCATGTCTGCAAAATAATTTAGAAGTAAATATAAGAATCTTGGATATTAGATGGATGCATAGTAAATATATTTTCACCTATTTTCACATGTCAAATACATGGTGACAACATAACACGCTTATCCCCTATACGTCTTCAATATCGGTATCATCCTCACTTTTTAGAGTGTCTTCCTCTTTACTACAGTACTCAACCATAGTTTCATCTTTCCCATCAGTTTCATCATTGTCAATGAAGTCAATGTGTACTGTGGGTTCAATTTTAATGTCAGCAGTTCCTACGTGTTCTATCGTGGCACCAACCCTATTCAATGGTATAGGATCGACTCCTTTCTCGATAACATTGATAGCGAAGTGCGTTGCTACACTAACAGGTGATTGATCTTCTTGGAAAGCATCATCGTTGACACTTTTCTCCCCATCTGCGACTTCTGTAATATCATACAAACTTTGAGGAGGAATTTTTTGGGCAACTTGCCATTCACCCTTCAATTTTGTGTCCTTAAGGTATAACATTTGTTCTGCCTGCGTCGCTAGCACAAAAGGGTCATTTTGATACCATGTTTTACTAAAATTGACACTAGTAAAGTAGACATCCATGTTTATCCCACTCTTTTTTATTGCTGATGTCCCACCAGGTACACTTGAACATGTGGACAAGTCTGTTAGCTCCATAGTGAAGCTCTATAATGTCATACACCAAAGTAGTCAATTTCTTCTTTTCCTTCTGTGCCTAGCACCGTAACCCCACAATTTTGGGTTCTTCTATGCAGTTCGAGGGACTTCATATGAAATCATAAGCCGGTGACAATGCAACCGCTGTAGCGGTTAACTCGTTGATCGGGGCCACATGCCAACGCGTACAAATCTTTACTTGCTATTGGTTCTTTATTATAATACATGACTTTCATCTATTTATTAAAAAGGAATTTAGATGAGTAAACCGTCAATATTGAAAATGTACATTGCAGCGAACTCAAGCAGTATTTGTTAGTTACGTGGCACCTAAACCAATTGACAAATTCCTTCTTATGTCTTTCGTCAACATTTCTTTCATTTTGAGCCAAAAGTTTAGCTTTATGTTCACTATATGCAACAATAGTACGTGTTAATGTCAACTAAGTATATATGCATATGTAAATATAATGCAAAGTAAGGAGTTTGGAACCACGTACTCGATATATGGAACAATTTCATCACAATTATTAAGGACGTAAAAATGGGTCTTTCGTAGGTCATCCATATCAATGAAATTGTAAACCCGTGCACCGAATGACCGAACATTTCCTCAAAATATAAAGCTCCTTGGTTCTTCATCTTTGACATTAATAGCATGAACGTCTACATTTCGCTCCTCACAAGTGAACCTTGTTTCAATATCATGTAGATACATTGAGCAAAATGCAAGACATTCACTGTCAGTGTATGCCTCAATGATTGAACCTTCCAATCGTGCCTTATTGTGCACATACCCCTTCAAAGTGGACAAAAACCTATGCATTTTACATAGCATTAGTGACTTGTACACAAAAAAAAAAAAAAAGCAAGCAAATCATATGAACATTGTAAGACTTTATAATTTACCTCTCAATAGGATACATCCAACAATATTAGACCGGTCCTCCAATTATGGCCTCCATTGGTAAATGGGCGGCTAGGTGGACCATCACATCGAAGAATGCTGGCGGAAATATTTTCTCCAACTTGCATAGTATGATCACAATGTCCTCCATTAACCATTCAAGTACGTTTACGCTCAATTTCTTGGAGCACAACTGTCGAAAGAAGATCCCCAATTCAATCAGCACCGAGCGAACATCTTCGGTTAAGTGTCCACGAAGGAAAATGGGCAGAACCCATTGCAAAAGGATGTGATAGTCATGAATTTTCATTCCTAACATCTTCCTTTCCTTTGTGCTTATGCATCGAATTATGTTCGATGCATATCCATCAAGGAACTTCACTTATTTCAACCATTCGAAGAAATTATTTGTCTCATCTTTCGAAAATGTGTAATAGGCTGATGGCATGGGAAGTTTATCCCCATCACGAATCAGATGCAACTCAGGTCGTATTCCCATATCTTCCATATCCAGATGAGCATTTGCATTGTCCTTTGTCTTCCCATTTATATCCAGCAATGTACAAGTGACATTCTCACAAATGTTCTTCTCGATGTGCATAGCATCCAAGTTATGGCATAGTGGAAGATCTTTCCAATATGACAACTAGAAGAAGATGTTTCTCTTTGTCCAATTTAACTCCCACTCAACACGTTTCTTTTTTCTATTGCTAGGTGATTTCCCAAATTTCATATCTCTGATCAACCTAAGCTGGTTTAATATCTCTTCCCCACTTATTCGGTTTGGTTGCAACCTTCGTTCAGATTTTCCATTAAAGCTTCTAACACCATGAGTCCTCCAAGGATGTCCAAGTCGTAGAAAACGACGATGACACATTAAACATAACTTGCATCCATGCTTCAAGGATAAAGACCCAGCATCCTTATTACATACTGGGCATGCTAAGTAACCTTTTGTGCTCTAGCCCGATAAATTGTCGTAGACGGGGAAATCATTAATTGTCCACAATAGTATAGCATGCATCCAAAATGTTGTCTCGACCTCCACATCAAATGTCTCCTCTCCTTTTTCCCATACTTCTTTCAACTCATCAATTAATGGCCTAAAGTAAACATCAATATCATTACTAGGTGCCCTCGGTCTGGGAATAAGTAGAGACATATAAATAAAGGGTTCTTTCATACATCGTCATGGCCTCATATTGTATGGCATCATCATAACTGGCCACATGTTATACGGGTTGTTCGTGTTATTGAAAGGATTGAACCCACATGAAGCAAGGTCAAGTCTGATGTTGCGAGGATCATTAGAAAACCACAGATGCATTTTATCAAACTCTGCCCAAGCTTCCGAGTCCGCTGGATGGCTAAGGGTGTTTTCCTCTTGAAGATGTTTCTCTTTATGTCATCTCATATTTGCAGCAGTCTTTCTACACATGTACAATCATTGCAATCGTGGTATTAACGGACAATATCGCAAAACTTTTTAGGGGATCTTTTTACCCTTCTTATGATTAGTTGTATACCTCGGTTCACCACAGTCTGGACATCCATTCGCATTTTCATGTTCACCATAAAAGAGTGCACAATCATACCTACATGCATGTATTGTAGTGTAACCGAGACTCAATTCACACATGTATGTCTTTGCCTCATAAAAGGACTTTGGAAGTGTTTCACCATCAAGAAGTGCCGCCTTAATGAGGTTTAAATGCATGTTGAATGCATTCTGAGATAACCCATGCATTGTCTTTGCATGAAGCAACTTTATCAGGAACTCTAATTTTGAGAACTTTGTACAGTTTGGATATAAGAGTACTCGTGCATCCCTCACAGGATTAGCAAATGGTTTACCGATTCGATTTAACGTACTAGGATCGCAAGATATGGTACCTACTGAAGTGGATTCATCACCAGTACGCGACACACTAAAATCTTCCATGTCCACTGCAATCCCCCTTTGCAAGTCACCTAACATTTCAATTAACCCTTCCGAACGTGTATCACCACCTACTATATTTGCCCCTTCATCTTCATCGTCATCATCATCGCTCTGAACTGTATAATCTTCACCATGGAACACCCATGTTGTGTACCTTTTTTCCATTCCAAAGTCTAATAAATGTGTATGAACCAAATCAATGTGTTTGAATGTTATGTTTTGGCATTTCTTGCAAGGACACCTTATTCTACTAACATCATCTGCACGAGAACGCGCGAACTCTATGAAATTATGTACCCCTTTCACATATTCTAGCAAAAACCTACCTCGAGCATTCATCCAACTCTTATCCATGTTCATTAATTCCCTATAACATGTTCAAGTAAATGGTGTTGATTACATTGTTATAATGTTTATGATGCATGTATCGTGAATCCTATAATCAACCACCTTCCGTCTAAGGGGTATGGATCTTATCCCATTCAGGAATGTTGCAATTATGTTGCAATCAATCGCTCAAATTCTTTCGTTGTAGTCATTATAAATTTCGACAGTATCTCCCCATGGCTCTCCAAGTACAAGAGATGGGGGAAGTGCACATCACTTTCTAGTTTTCCATCACTAACAAATTGTCACCACATCCCACTATGAACCCAGAGAACATAAGTAGAGACGCGCTCGAAATATATAATGATAATGAACAGAAAGTGAACGATGACAACAACGTAAATACAACTTCCTAAACTATCCACATTGGACAATTTAAGAATGGGTGAAATACAAACATCACTAATCGTAAATGAAACAAATAATCAACATGTTCAATTGATTATTAGTCTACATAATATGACTAATAATCAATTGAATTTTAACAATTGATTTGTCTCACATGTACGATGAGACATGAATGTATAGTAACCATTCTTGAACGGGTCTAAGCTTCAATGCACACATGAAATGACAATAATTAATTTTTCATAAGGATCTCGTGATAAGTAGGATTTCCTTTCATTGTGCATGGTTTCAACTGAAAGATTCAACTTGATTTACTTGTAAGGTTAACTTTCGTGACTGCAGAATTGGAAGTCAGTTAGTTTATTGCTCATATCACATTCTTTAATGTCATGGACACTCTATTCAATCTTTCCTAAGGATCCTTCACATATTCAATTTGTTTTGTTTCTTGTTCAATTTTCAAGTCCTAGATAAATTTAACAAAATACATGGCAAAGATTATTTTTATTTTTAAGTCCATTAAGAAATGATGGGAAACCTCCTTCATTTGTCATGATTAAATACAGATAAAATAAAACAAAAATTTTGAATTAAGAAATAAAATTATACATCAAGAAAACAAAACTCTTCATGAAGAAAAAAAAAATGTTGAAGCCAAAGACAAAATCTTTCATAAAAAATTTGAATATAAGGAATCATGCAAAATTTGAAAAATAAATTTGAATATTCACATTTCATGTATACAAGCCTAAAGATTTGGGTTGTGACTCTAAAACCAACTAATAATTTTTTTTGGAACAATAGTAGTGATTTTCGGAACAATAATAATGATATCCCAAACAAATCATAAACACATGAACATAAAACAATTAATTAGAGCAGAGAAGATGCATGACTTGGAGCGGTGATGGGAGGAGATGCTGTGGGCGGCAGCGATGAGCGGAGATGCTGTGGGTGGAGGTAACAGGCGGAGACACTGTGGGCAGCGGCGACGGGCGGAGATGCTGTGGGCGGTGGCGACGAGCGGAGACACTGTCGGCGACGGCTTGAGATTCAATGGCAGGAGGACTGCACTGCGTGCATGGAGGAGCAAGGAGGGAGGGGCAAGAGGGAGGAGTGAGGAGGAGGGGGCAGGAAGATGGAGCAGAACGATGAAGAGTAAAGAGACGGTAGGAGGGAGAAGGAGGGAGGAGAAAGAACAAAATTTGGGGAAAGTGTGCGAAATTATGCGGGTTAAGGGACTTTAGATTTTGAGCATCAGTTGCAGTTTTTAAAACTATCACTACTACTCTTAAATAATTTTTTTGTTTATTTTTTTAAATAAAAGGACTATTAGTGACGGTTCTTAAAACTGTCACTAATAAAGGACTAGTAGTGACGAAAATAAGAAACCGTCACTACTACTTTGAAATTATTTTTGTTTATTTTTTTAAATAAAAGGACTATTAGTGACTGTTCTAAAAATCATCACTAATAAGGAACTAGTAGTGATGAAAATACAAAATCGTCACTAGTACTTTGAAATTATTATTATTTTCTTTAAATAAAAGTATTATTAGTGACAATTCCGAAAATCGTCACTAATAAAGGACCAGTTGTGACGAAAATAAAAAACTATCACTACTACTCTGAAATGATTTTTTTTACATTTTCTTTAATATAAAAGACTATTAGTGATGGTTCTGAAAACTGTCACTAATAAGAAACCAGTAATGATGAAAATAAAAAACCATCACTAATAGTCTAAAATAATACATTTTTTTATTTTTTTAATAAGACGACCAATAGTGACGGTGGCAAATCCATCACTAATACCCTATTAGTAGTGACGAATTTTCCTAACCGTCACTAATAATAGACTAGTAGTGATGGTTGCTTAGTCGTCACTAATAAATGACAATTAGTGAGAATTTGAATCCGTCGCTAATATCCCAAGAATCATCAATAATACTTTTTCGGGATAATTTCAGTGTGAAAAGTGGTTTCCTGCGATAGTTCGAGCAGGAAAATTGGTTTTAAGTGACGAAATTATTAGTGATGGTTTTAAAACAGTCACTAATACGACACTATTAGTGATGGTTGCTAAAACTGTCACTAATTCTCACACTATTAATGACGGTTCTTCGGAACCGTCACTAATACCCACTTTTAGTGATGAAATTAAAATCGTCACAAATAATTTCATCACTAAAAACCAGTTTCTTTGTAGTGAACCCTGACTATGAGGGTTTATACATGGCGAGTATCTATAAGGTGTATCTTTTATGCATATCTGTATATTTATGTAATCATGTAAATGTTTTCCAGTATTGATATATGTTATGAGAAATGAGAAATGAGTATACATACTACATTCAGTAAGAGAGAGAGGTATGATTCTAGTATACACTGAAAAGCATGTTGCCACACACTGTCATTAACTTAATCTTCCTTAATGAGAGGTGTCTCACCCCGTTGTACAACATATCTTTTCAAGGAATCCCAGAGATCGAGTTTAGCGGGATCCAGGGAGTGGAGACTAGTTTAGTTACTTTTTGTGAGTGTCTTCAAGAACTCAGATGTGTGTAGTTATTATATTATGCCTTCAAGCTTGTATCGCCAATCATATGGACCGAGTATGTGAACTCATTTTGGGGATGTAATATGTATATGGACAGAACCTTGATATATATGTTGATTTAGACTATAGTAATAGAATGTTGAGATTGTTTCATTATTCTATTGCATATCGTATGTGATATAATGGTATCTGGTACTTAGACGTCACTAAAGTAGCACCCTAGGTCCACGAGTCGGGTCGGGGCGTTACAGGTGGTATCAGAGCCTAGGTTTGCTAGGTTGTGCAGACTTTGATGGTTAGTGTTAAGTACCAAAGTATAGGTTGAGATAAGTTAAGAATGAGAAAGGGTAAGATAGGTCGGGTTTTAATCTAGAGGCTTGGAAATGGAATTCTGTCGACGGTCCTCTGTGCTTTTCCTAGAATGACGATTTCAGGAAAACCATGGTAAATCCATTGATGGTTTTGGTTCTAGGTTGAAGGACTGGACTCGGAAAGAATGTATGTCGTGTTATCATGTGTCTAGGGTCAAATATTTTGGAAGTCTTGCAGTAGAAATGTACATGTGGGTCCTTTAAACTGCAAATTTATCTGTTCTATCTGTTAGTCATTTCATATTTGTTTTAACCATGATAAATGTGGAATTTCTAAATCGGGTCATATCCTATCTTCAAGATGGATTCTAAAGGAAAGGGAGTCATGACTGGAGGGGACAATCTCGTGGATACCTCTAGTAGTGATGATGTTGAGGCTTTGTTTGTACTGTGTAGTAAGGCACGGTAGGCCAAGAGGGAGTTTTGGAAAGATTCTAGGGAACGAAGTCAGCCGGTGGATGATAGAGGTTGCACGTTTTAGTAGTTCTCGTGGACGAATCCTCCAGCATTCTCGGGAGGACCGAACCCAATTGCGGTGGAGAACTGGGTCCAGGAGATGGAGGAGCTGTTGGAAGTGATGGAGTGTACAGAGGAACAAAAGGTACGTTTTGCCACCTTCAAACTGGTGGGAGAGGCAAAGAGATGGTGGCGATTGGCAAAACTGGTAAAGGAACAATGTTCAGGGCACGTATCAGTTACATGGAGCTGGTTTAGGTAGGTATTCTTCAGCAGATACTTCCCTGTTGCCACCAGAGAGGTAAAGGTGGAGGAGTTCCTACGTCTGACACAGGGATCCATGGTCGTGCAGTAGTATGTGGCGAGATTTGTGAAGCTATACCAATTTTCTCCACATATGGTCCCGGATGAGCCGAGGAAGGCTTGGATGTTCGAGAGAGGACTAAGACACGCCATACGCACGCAGGTGGCAGCGTTGATGGTCTAGGGCTTTACAGAACTGGTGGATAGAACCATGGCGGCTGAAGCCAATATACAGGAAGGGAAAAGAGAGGCAAGTCAGAAGAAAAGGTCTCTATCTCAGAGTTATCAGTCTAGCACCAATCAGAACTCCAGGAAGCAGCCTGGTAGTTCGTCAGGCCAGCAACAAGCGTTAGGACCGCCAGCCACTTGGGGAAATTCGCAGCGCCCTGCCTGTCCTAGATACAATGGGATGCATACATGCGAGTGCAAGGTTGGTTTTTCGAGTTGCTACCGGTGTGGTAGTTTGGGACACCGGATACGGGATTGTTGCGTGGTACTGAACCACACGCCTTCGTAGCAGCAGTATGAAGGAAGTAGTCAGGTGACCAGAGGAGGTCACCAAGGCGCGGGTGTACTCGTTGACGCCGGGTGATGCAGAGAATGCTAGAAATGTGGTGATAAGTATGATTTCATTTATGTCACATAATGCTATTGTACTGTTCGACTCAGGGGCTACCCACTCATTTGTATCCTAGAGATTTGTTAAAGTATGTGGAATTAAGACCCAGTTGTTAGGAGTCGAGTTAGGAGTGGCTACGTTGACAGGGTCGATTATTATGTGCAGTAAGGTGGTTAAAGACCATCCGATAGAGATTCAGGGGAGGAAGTTGTCTGCCAATCTCATTATTCTGGAGATACAGGGATTCGATATTATCTTAGGGATGGATTGGTTAGCATCCAGCTATGCGAGCATAGAGTGCCGAAAGAAGGAGGTAGTGTTTAGACCTTTGGTGGGGAAGAGTTTAAATTTGTAGGGTCATGTGTGCACTCTGCACCACAGATCCTCTCAGCGATGAAGGCAAGGAAGTTACTTCTGGATGGCTGCCAAGGGTATCTGGCGTGTGTGAAAGTAGTACCAAAAAGAAAGGACTGAAGCTGGTGGATATTCTAGTGATACGGGAGTTTCCCAATGTCTTTCCCGAGGAATTACCAGGGTTGCCTCTAGATCGGGAAGTGGAGTTCGCTATTGAGTTAGCACCAGGGATGACATGAATCTCCAAGGCGCCGTATAGAATGGCTCCAACAGAGCTAAAGGGGCTAAAGGAACAATTGCAGGAACTTCTAGATAACGGCTTAATTAGACCGAGCGTATCACCCTAGGGAGCGCTGGTGTTGTTCGTGAAGAAGAAAGATGGGTCGATGAGGATGTGCATCGACTATAGAGAGATAAATAAGGTAACTATAAAGAACAAATACCCATTACCACGTATTGATGACCTATTTGACCAACTGAAGGAAACTTAGGTTTTCTCTAAGATCGATCTTCAATCTAGGTGTCACTAAGTCAGATGACATATCGAGGATGACCTTTCAAACCCGGTATGGCCATTATGAATTTTTGGTTATGCCGTTTGGTTTGACAAATGTGCCTGCAGCATTCATGGACCTAATGAACCGGGTATTCCACGAGTACTTGGATCCGTTTGTGGTAGTATTTATAGATGACATCCTGATCTATTCAAGAAGTTCTGTAGAGCACGAAACTCATTTGAGGCTAGTACTTCAAGTACTTAGAGAGAAGAAGTTGTTTGCTAAATTTAGAAAATGCAAATTCTGGCTTGAGCAGGTTGCATTTTTGGGACATGTAGTGTCCAAAGAAGGAGTATCATGACCCTAGCAAAGTAGAGGCAGTAATAAATTGGGCAAAACCGAAGAACGTTCATAAGGTTAAAAGTTTCTTAGGTCCGGTAGGGTATTACCGTCGTTTTATCAAGGGTTTTTCTGTGCTGTCAAGTCCGTTGACACAGCTTACGAAAAAGAATAGTAAGTTTGAATAGACTTTTGATTGTGAGTAAAGCTTTTAGGAGTTGAAGCAATGTTTGGTCACGACTCCAGTGTTGACCATTCCATTAGGGAATGGTAGTTATGTGATTTATAATGACACATCCTAGAAAGGACTCGGGTGTGTTTTGATGCAGCAGGGTAAAGTTATCGCTTATGCTTCTCGCCAACTCAAAGAGTACGAGAAGAACTACCCTACGCATGATTTAGAATTGGCAGCAGTGGTGTTTGCACTAAAGATCTGGTGACACTACCTTTACGATGAAAAGTGTGAGATCTTTACTAACCATAAGAGCCTCAAATACTTCTTCACTCAGAAGGAGCTGAATATGAGGCAACATAGATGGCTCGAGCTGATTAAGGACTACGACTGCACCATTAGTTACCACCCAGGAAAAGCTAATGTGGTGGCTGACGCGTTGAGCTGGAAGTCAGTGAACGTGTCGGTTTCAGCAGTTGTCCTACAACATTAAATTGTAATGGATCTAGAGAGGTTGGGAGTAGAGTTGGTGGATGAAGATCCACAGGCATTCATCGCCAATTTAGTTGTTCAGCCAACCTTGCGAAAGAGAATCAAGACTGCTCAAAAGGAAGACGCAGAACTGGTAGAGGTAATGGAAGGAGTGCAGAATGGATTGAAGCAGGATTTCAATGTCTCTGTTGATGGGATGTTTAGATTCCATACCCAGATTTGTGTACCGAATGACATCGATATTAAATGGGTCATTCTAAAGGAGGCTCATCGCTCTCTCTATACTGTTCATCCAGGAAGTACGAAGATTTATAGAGACTTGCGAGAATCATTTTGGTGGAGTAACATGAAGAGGGAAATTGCTATATTTGTGGAGCAATGCCTAACATGTCAACAGGTTAAGGCAAAACACCAAAGGCCAACAGGATCATTACAACCACTTGACATTCCCAAGTGGAAGGGAGCACATCTTGATGGATTTTGTATCGGGGTTACGTGCAGCGCTACATGGGCAGAATGTCATTTGGGTTATAGTGGATCAGCTAACAAAGATTGCACACTTCATTCCTATTAAAGTCAGTTATTCCATGAATAGGCTGGCAGAGTTATATGTGCAAGAGATAGTGCGGCTTCATGGCATCCCTGTTTCTATAGTTTCAGACTGAGACCCATGATTTACCTCTCGATTATGGAAGGGTTTGTAGGATGCCTTGGGATCGCAGGTCACTTTCAGCACCTCATTTCACCCACAGATGGATGGACAATCAGAGAGGACCATTCAGACCTTAGAAGACATATTGCGGGCGTGTGTGCTAGACTTTAGAGACAGTTGGATTCGGTATCTACCACTCATGGAGTTCGCATATAATAACAGCTACTAGGTCGGTCTAGAGATCGCACCATATGAGGCATAGTGTAATGACTAAAAAATTTAAAATAATTAGAAAGTATAATAAATGGAATGGATTAATGGATAATAAGGAAAAAGGAAGGATTTTTAGAAGGAACAGCAGGCCTCATTGACGAATGTCCTGTCCTCGTTGACGAGTGTCCTTCTAAGCTCATCGACGAATCCAATTCCTCGTCGATGAAGGAATCCCGAGAGAGTATATTTTGGAACTCTGAATTTCGTCAACGAAGGTATCTTCTCGTCGACGAAGCCTCTATAGCGCCTCGTCGACGAATCGACGTGTCTCATGAACGAAACCCTGCCTATAAATAGGTTGTTCTTTATTTTTAATGTAAATTCATGAACTCCCTCTAAAACAGTTTTCCTACCTTCTCTCTTCGATTCCGGGCCAAATTTGACCCGATTTGATGATCCGAAACCGCCACAAGGTTCGTAGGATCGTTCTCTGCAAAGTTGCATGAGCTGATTGTTGGATTGAGGGATTTTGGAAACATCCAAAAATCAGGGTAAGTGAATTATTTTTGGATTTCCTTAATGAATAATGTTATTTGAAGCCTAAGAAGTTGTAAATAAGTGTTTTCCTAAAGATTTAAGTTAATTGGAATTTATTTTAGTTAAAGTAGGATTTTTGGATTCAGGGTCCAACTGATCGCTGCAGGTATCAGTTTGGGGATCCTGTCGGCGTAGTTTGAAGTCAGGTAAGGGAGAAATTTATATATTAGATCAAGTTTTTATGAATTAAAATGAATTACGTGTTATTTATGTATATATGTTTTTATGTGAGTTTAAAATGCCAGCCATGAAATTTATGTTTTCTGAGCTTACGATTGTTTATATAGTTATGTATATATGAAAGTAAACGAATGAAAGTGAAAGGAATTGTCTAAGGAATTAAGTAAGAAATGAAGTGTATTTTCAGCATATAAATGTTAATTATGGGTTAGCTTATTTTATAAGGAATGTATATGAATTTTGTTGTTAAACTGTGTGGCATGAGATTCTATGCAAATATATGTTAAATGTATGAGATGCAGGCTAAGTAAGTAAAGTATTGAGAATAAAATATGATATGGACAATGTTGCTTATGTATGTTAAATGCAACCACGTAAATGAAAGACAACTGAAAGACAGCCATGTTAGCAGATTTTAGCGCATTTCTATGTGGACTAACTGTAGCGGATTCAAGCTCATTTCTATGGAAACTAACTGATGATGGCTAAATACCAACTGTAGTACGAAAGAATGAAATGAAAATGTGATGCAATGGAATGACAATGGAATGACCATGAAATGAAATGACAAATGTGAACGATGTAAATGGGAAACAGTTACTTAAAGTGAAATGAAATGCAATGTTTAAGCTATGAACATGAACAAATGTGCATGAATGAATAATGATAGAAAGGAAGAATGTACGATGTTATTAGAAGTAATTATGTATGTAGAACATGTTACCATTGGGCGTGGCAAACTCTTCGCTTAAGGGCTTGCTGAAAAAGGCACATGCGCTAGTAGCTTCAGATGTGGCAGTAGCTGCGTAACGTACTAAGGAAGAGGGAACCTACTTGTATGGGTGGGTAGATTTCCCTATCCTTATGGCCGTTGCCGTAAACTATTGTTGAATGCGTGAGTACGAGATCAAGTTAACACTTGAGGGTTTACTGAGTAAGGTGAGTGCCCTGGTATGCTTTAGTTGTGACCTTAGGGTTACCTTAGTATCAGAGCAGAGGGGTGCTACTTGTATGGGCGGGTAATCACCCCTATCCTTGAGTAATCTCGTGGGCTAAGTTTCTGCATGTGTTTGATTAGGTTCAGAAAATGATTTCAAAGTTATGTTAATGATTTGCAAATGTAATTAAAATGATATTTATTTACCTCATGTTAGCCACACGTTGTTTTAGTATATGTATTTCTTCCCTTACTGAGATGTGTCTCACCCGAATATGATTATTTCTTTTTTAATACATCCTCGAGGTCAAGCTTAGGGAGCTCGAGGGTATTTAGTCTTTTTGAGGAATATAAGGAAATAGGGTATATGTTGTTGACATTTTGGATGTAAATATCTATGTTTTATGTTTTATGTCATTTTGTTTTAAGGATATTGAGGGATGAATGATTGTGAAAATACTGAAATGCTTTAGGAATTATGTATCTATGGAAATGTAGGTGAAAGTTGGATTTTAAGGATCTATAGATAGAAAATTGTAAACTCTGTAGAAGATTGTAAACTCTGGTATTATGGAATGTTAGTATTATGGTATATGTTATATGGAGATTATGTTTATGTTTTCCGCTGCATATGTTATTGATTATGATTTATCAGGTATAATGTGCCGAACCTAGGTTTAAGGGTTCAGGGCGTTACATTGTGGTATCAGAGCAATGATTTTGGGATTTTGAGGATTTAGGGATGATATATACCAGAGTATAGGAAATAGTTAGGATAAGGATACAAGATGAATAGGTTAGGTATTGAGAAATAGGTTTGGTGTAGGAAAGTATAGGATTGTGTTTTGTAATTTAGAGGCGAAAATACATTGACAATTTCCTGTTATTTTTTTGAAGCAGTCGACGGCCTCAGAAAATCCACGGTAAACCTTAGATGTTTTTGTTTCTGAATTATGAGACTGATCCTTATATGGAGATTTTGGACTTTATTGGATTTAAGTTAATGATTATGATATTTGAAGTTATGATATGGAAATTTTATCTCTTTTCTGTCTTATTTTTAGGATGGATTCTGGAGATGAGAATGTAGAGGCTGAAGGAAGAGAGGATTCAGTGACCTCTAATGAAGAAGAAATAGATACCTCTAAGGTGCTGCGGGGTATCGTTCGTCAAGTTAAAGCAAAAATGAAAAAGGATCCAAAGGAACATAACTGCCCACCTGCAGGACAGGGTTGCAGTATTAAAGAGTTTATGAGGATGAACCCTCCAGCCTTTACAGAAGGACCTGATCCAGTGGCAGCAAAGAATTGGGTACGAGAGATAGAGGAGATCATGGCTGTACTCGACTGCACGGATGAGTAGAAGGTCCGTTATGCCGCTTTCAAGATGACAGGAGAGGCGAAACGCTGGTGGCTTTCTGCGAAGCTGCTAAAGGATCAGAGGATGGTAAAGATAACTCTTACCTGGGAGAGATTTAAGGAGTTGTTCTTTGACAGGTATTTTCCTTCATCTGTTAGAGAGGAAAAGATTAAGGAGTTCACCAATCTAACTCAGGCGGATATGACAGTTGTGGAATATGCGGCTAAATTTTTAAAACTATCGCGTTTCGCTCCATTTCTGGTCCCAAATGAAGTAAGGAAGGCCGAGAAATTTAAGGAAAGACCTGAGGTGCGGGATCTACGAGCTGGTGGTTGGGTTTCAGGTCTAGAGCTTTTCAGAACAAGTTGATAAGGCCTCGGTGCTAGAAAAGAGTATCCAGAGCAGCACTGAGCCTTCAAAGCAGAAGAAGAGACCTGCACCATTTGGTTTTCTATCTAAGGCCAGTCAGGGATCAACGAAGAAAGGGAAAGAAGTAATGGGCTCTGTATGCCCGAAGTGTGATAAGAGGCATAGGGGCGAATGCTGGTATGGCACTCCAAATTGCTACAGGTACGGTAAGCTAGGGCACCACAGGAAAGATTGCCGAGAATCCTTGCCTATGGTAGCTACTCAGAATCAGGACATGGGGAAACAGCAGAAACCACTTGGAAGAGGTGGTCCGCCTCGGCTGTATACACTTCGAGCTAAGGAGGATGCCATTAGAGAAGCAGGTATGATATTTTTATTCAATGAGAAATGATGGAATGATTTATATGATGTTATGCATGTAGAGTTCTTACAATGGTAGTTAGCAAATGAATTCAAGTAATGTGAAAGCATGATTAGTTGGTAAAATTTCAAGGACAAAATTTCTTAAGGAGGGGAGAATGTAATGACCCAGAAATTTAAAATAATTAGAAAGTATAATAAATGGAATGGATGAATGGATAATAAGGGAAAAGGAAAGACTTTAAGAAGGAACAACAGGCCTCGTCGATGAATGTCCTATCCTCGTCGACGAGTGTCCTTCTAAGCTCGTCGACGAATCCAGTTCCTCGTCGACGAATGAATCCCAAGAAAGTATATTTTGGAACTTTGAATTTTGTCGATGAAGGTATCTTCTCGTCGATGAAGCCTCTATAGCGCCTCGTCGATGAATCGACGTGTCTCATCAACGAAGCCCTACCTATAAATAGGTTGTTCTTCATTTTCAACGTAAATTCACGAACTTTCTCTCTCTCTCTCTCTCTCTAAAACGGTTTTCCTACCTTCTCTCTTCGATTTTGGGTCGGATTTGACCTAGTTTCACGATCCAGAACTGCCACGAGGTTCGTAGGATCGTTCTCTACAAGGTTGTAGGAGCTAATCATTGGATTGAGGGGTTTAGGAAACATCCCAAAATCAGCATAAGTGAATTATTTTCGGATTTCCTTAATCAATAATGTTATTTGAAGCCTAAGAAGTTGTAAGTAAGTGTTTTTCTTAAGATTTAAGTTAATTGAAATTTATTTTAATTAAAGTAGGATTTTTGGATTCAGGATCCAAGTGTACGCTACGGGTATCAGTTCAGGGATCCTATCGGTGTAGTTTGAAATCAGGTAAGCGGAAAATTTATATATTAGATCAAGTTTTCATGAATTAAAATGAATTACGTGTTATTTATGTATATATGTTTTTATGTGGGTTTAAAATGTCAACCATGAAATTTATGTTTTTTGAGCTTCGGATTATTTATATAGCTATGTATATGTGAAAGTAAACGAATGAAAGTGAAGGAACTGTCTAAGGAATTAAGTAAGAAATGAAGTATATTTTCAGCATATAAATGTTAATTATGGGTTGACTTATTTTGTAAGGAATGTATATGAATTTTGTTGTTAAACTGTGTGACGTGAGATTCTGTGCAAATATATGTTAAATGTATGAGATGCAGGCTAAGTAAGTAAAAGTATTGAGAATAAAATATGATATGGACAATGTTGCTTGTGTATGTTAAATGCAACCATGTAAATGTAAGACAGCTGAAAGACAGCCATGTTAGCAGATTTTAGTGCATTTCTATGTGAACTAACTAATGATGGCTAAAGACCAACTGTAGTATGAAGGAATGAAATGAAAATGTGATGCAATGAAATGACAATGGAATGACCATGAAATGAAATGACAAATGTGAATGATGTAAATGGGAAAGAGTCACTTAAAGTGAAATGAAATGCAATGTTTAAGCTATGAACATGAACGGATGTGCATGAATGAATAATGACAGAAAGGAAGAATGTACTATGTTATTAGAAGTAATTATGTATGTAGAACATGTTACCATTGGGCGAGGCAAACTCTTCGCTTGAGGGTTTGCTGAAAAAGGCGCGTGCGCTAGTAAGTTTCAGATGTGGCAGTAGCTGCATAACGTACTAAGGAAGAGGGAACTTACTTGTATGGGCGGGTAGATTTCCCTATCCTTATGGCCTTTGCTGTAAACTATTGTTGAATGCGTGAGTACAAGATCAAGTTAACACTTGAGGGCTTACTGAGTAAGGTGAGTGCCCTGGTATGCTTTAGTTATGACCTTAGGGTTACCTTAGTATCAAAGCAAACGGGTGCTACTTGTATGGGCGGGTAATCACCCCTATCCTTGAGTAATCTCGTGGGCGGGTAATCTCATGTGTTTCATTAGGTTCAAAAAATGATTTCAAAGTTATGTTAATGATTTGCAAATGTAATTAAAATGATATTTATTTACCTTATGTTAGTCACACGCTGTTTTAATATATGTATTTCTTCCTTTACCGAGATTTGTCTCACCCGAATATGATTATTTCTTTTTCAGGACATCCTCGAGGTAGAGCTTAGAGAGCTTGAGGGTATTTAGTCTTTTTGAGGAATATAAGGAAACAGGGTATATGTTGTTGACATTTTGGATGTAAATATTTATGTTTTATGTTTTATGTCATTTTGTTTTAAGGATATTGAGGGATGAATGATTGTGAAAATATTGAAATGCTTTGGGAATTATGTGTCTATGGAAGTGCAGGTGATGGTTGGATTTTAAGGATCTATAGATAAAAAATTGTAAACTCTGGTATTATGGAATGTGGGTATTATGGTATATGTTATATGACGATTATGTTTATGTTTTCCGCTGCGTATGTTATTAATTATGATTTATCAGGTATAACGTGCCAGACCCGGGTTTAAGGGTTCGGGGCATTACATTGTGGTATCAGAACAATGATTTTGGGATTTTGAGGATTTAGGGATGATTTATACCAGAGTATAAGAAATAGTTAAGATAAGGATACAAGATGAATAAGTTAGGTATTGAAAAATAGGTTTAGTGTAGGAAAGTATAGGATTGCGTTTTGTAATTTAAAGGCGAAAATACGTCGACAATTTCCTGTGATTTTTCTGAAGCAGTCGACGGCCTCAAAAAAGCCATGGTAAACCTTAGATGTTTTTGTTTCTGAATTGTGAGACTGATCCTTATATGGAGATTTTTTATTTTATTGGATTTAAGTTAATGATTATGATATTTGAAGTTATGATATGGAAATCTTAACAATTTTCTGTCCTATTTTCAGGATGGATTTTGGAGATAAGAATTTAGAGGCTGAAAAAAGAGAGGATTCAGTGACCTCTAGTGAAGAAGAAATAGATACCTTTAAGGTGCTGTAGTGTATCATTCGTCAAGTTAAAGTAGAAATGAAAAAGGATCCAAAGGAACAGAACTGTCCACCTGTAGGACAGGGTTGCCGTATTAAAGAGTTTTTGAGGATGAACCCTCCAGCCTTTACATGAGAACCTGATCTAGTGGTAGCAAAGAATTGGATACAGGAGATAGAGGAGATCATGGTTGTACTTGACTGCACAAACAAGCAGAAGGTTCGTTATGCCGCTTTCAAGACGACAGGGGAGACGAAGCGCTGGTGGCTTTCTACGAAGCTACTAGAGGATCAGAGGATGGTAAAGATAACTCTTACCTGGGAGAGATTTAAGGAGTTGTTCTTTGACAGGTATTTTCCTTCATCTGTTAGAGAGGAAAAGATTAAGAAGTTCACCAATCTGACCCAAGGGGATATGACAGTTGCGGAATATGCAGCTAAATTTGTAGAACTGTCGCGTTTCGCTCCATTTCTGGTCCCAAATGAAGTAAGGAAAGCCAGGAAACTTGAGAAAGGCCTGAGGCGCAAGATCTATGAGCTGGTGGTTGGGTTTTAGGTCTAGGGCTTTTCAAAACAAGTTGATAAGGCCTCGGTGCTGGAAAAGAGTATCCAGAGCAGCACTGGGCCTTCAGAGCAGAAGAAGAGACCTGCACCATCTGGTTTTCAGTCTGAGGTTAGTCAGGGATAAGCGAAGAAAGGAAAGGAAGTCATGGGCTCTGTATGCCCGAAGTGTGATAAGAGGCATAGGGGTGAATGTTGGTATGGCACACAGAATTGCTATAGGTGCGGTAAGCCAGGGCACCACAGGAAAGATTATCGAGAATCCTTGCCTATGGTAGCTGCTCAAAATCAGGACATGGGAAAACAACAGAAACCACTTGGAAGAGGTGGTCCACCTCGACTGTATACACTTCGAGCTGAGGAGGATGCCATTAAAGAAGCAGGTATGATAATTTTATTTAATGAGAAATGATGGAATGATTTATATGATGATATGCATGTAGAGTTTTTATAATGGTAGTTAGAAAATCAATTCAAGTAATTTGAAAGCATGATTAGTTGGTAAAATTTTGAAGACGAAATTTCTTAAGGAGGGGAGAATGTAATGACCCAAAAATCTAAAATAATTAGAAAGTATAGTAAATGGAATGGATTAATGGATAATAGGGGAAAAGAAAGGATTTTTAGAAGGAACAGCAGGCCTCGTCGACGAATGTCATGTCTTTGTCAACGAGTGTCCTTCTAAGCTCGTCGACGAATCCAATTCCTCATTAACGAAGGAATCCCGAGAAAGTATATTTTGGAACTCTAAATTTCATCGACGGAGGTATCTTCTCGTCGACGAAGCCTCTATAGCGCCTCGTCGACGAATCGACGTGTCTCGTCGACGAAGCCCAGCCTATAAATAGGTTGTTCTTCATTTTCAACGTAAATTCACGAACTCTCTCTCTCTTTCTCTCTCTCTCTCTCTCTCTCTCTCTAAAACAGTTTTCCTACATTCTCTCTTCGATTTTGGGCCGGGTTTGACCCGGTTTGATGATCCAAAACCGCCACGAGATTCGTAGGATCGTTCTCTGCAAGGTTGTAGGACCTAATCGTTGGATTGAGGGGTTTGGGAAACATCCCAAAATCAGGGTAAGTGAATTATTTGGGATTTCCTTAATGAATAATGTTATTTGAAGCCTAAGAAGTTGTAAATAAGTGTTTTCCTTAAGATTTAAGTTAATTGGAATTTATTTTAATTAAAGTAGGATTTTTGGATTCAAGGTCCAAGTGAACGCTGCGGGTATCAATTCGAGGATCATGTCGGCGTAGTTTGAAGTCAGGTAAGGGGGAAATTTATATATTAGATCAGGTTTTTATGAATTAAAATGAATTACGTGTTATTTATGTATATATGTTTTTATGTGGGTTTAAAATGCCAGCTATGAAATTTATGTTTTCAGAGCTTAGGATTATTTATATGGCTATGTATATGTGAAAGTAAACGAATGAAAGTGAAAGGAATTATCTAAGGAATTAAGTAAGAAATGAAGTGTATTTTCAGCATATAAATGTTAATTATGGGTTGACTTATTTTGTAAGGAATGTAAATGAATTTTATTGTTAAACTTTGTGGCATGAGATTCTGTGTGAATATATGTTAAATGTATGAGATGCAGGCTAAGTAAGTAAAGTATTGAGAATAAAATATGATATGGACAATGTTACTTGTGTATGTTAAATGCAACCATGTAAATGTAAGATAGCTGAAAGACAGTCATGTTAGCAGATTTTAGCGCATTTCTATATGGACTAACTGTAGCATATTCTAGCGCATTTCTATGTGGACTAACTGATGATGGCTAAAGACTAGCTATAGTACGAAGGAATGAAATGAAAATGTGATGCAATGAAATGACAATGGAATGACTATGAAATGAAATGACAAATGTGAACGATGTAAATGGGAAAGAGTCACTTAAAGTGAAATGAAATACAATGTTTAAGCTATGAACATGAACAGATGTGCATGAATGAATAACGACAAAAAGGAAGAATGTACTATGTTATTAGAAGTAATTATGTATGTAGAACATGTTACCATTGGGCGAGGCAAACTCTTCGCGTGAGGGCTTGCTGAGAAAGGCGAGTGCGCTAATAGCTTCAGATGTGGCAGTAGCTGTATAACGTACTAAGGAAGAGGGAACCTACTTGTATGGGCGGGTAGATTTCCCTATCCTTATGGCCTTTGCCGTAAACTATTGTTGAATGCATGAGTACGAGATCAAGTTAACACTTGAGGGCTTACTGAGTAAGGAGAGTGCCCTGGTATGCTTTAGTTGTGACCTTAGGGTTACCTTAATATCATAGCAGAGGGGTGCTACTTGTATAAGCGGGTAATCACCCCTATCCTTGAGTAATCACGTGGGCTAAGTTTCTGCATGTGTTTCATTAGGTTCAGAAAATGATTCAGAGTTGTGTTAATTATTTGCAAATGTAATTAAAATGATATTTATTTACCTCATGTTAGCCACACACTGTTTTATTATATGTATTTCTTCCTTTACTGAGATGTGTCTCACCCGAATATGATTGTTTCTTTTTCAGGACATCCTCGAGGTCGAGCTTAGAGAGCTCGCGGGTATTTAGTCTTTTTAAGGAATATAAGGAAACTGGGTATATGTTGTTGACATTTTGGATGTAAATATTTATGTTTTATGTTTTATGTCGTTTTGTTTTAAGGATATTGAGGGATGAATGATTGTGAAAATACCGAAATTCTTTGAGAATTATGTATCTATGGAAATGCAGGTGATGGTTAGATTTTAAGGATCTATCGATAGAAAATAGTAAATTTTGGTATTATGGAATGTCAGTATTGTTGTATATGTTATATGGAGATTATGTTTATGTTTTCTGCTGCGTATGTTATGAATTATGATTTATCATGTATAACATGTCGAACCCGAGTTTAAGGGTTTGGGGCGTTACACATTGTATGGTCACCGGTGTCCATCTCTATTATACTGGGATGAGGTAAGAGAGTGGTAGGTTTTGGGACTGAAACTAATCCAGCAGGCCTCCACAATGGTTGAGCTTATCAAAGAAAGGGTTAAGGCCGCTCAGAGTTGGCAGAAGAGTTATGCAGATACTCGTTGACAAGAGTTAGAATTTGATATCGGGGATAAGATATTCCTAAAGATTGCCCTTATGAAAGGAGTGATGAAGTTTGGGAAGAAAGGGAAGTTGAGCCCTCAGTACATCGGGCCATTTGAGATCCTGGAGAGGATAGGTATAGTTGAGTATCGGGTAGCGTTGCCCCCATCACTATCCATAGTTCATGATGTGTTTCACATATTCATGCTGAAGAAGTACGTGCCAGACCCTTCACACGTGCTCAGTTATGAACCTCTGAAGATTGGGGACGCATTATCATAAGAGGTGGTACTGGTTCAGATTATGGACCAAAAGGTATAGCATTTGCATACTAAGGAGATACCTTTAGTGAAAGTACCGTGGCGGAACCACACAGTAGAGGAGGCTTCTTGGGAGTTAGAGGTTGAAATACGCCAGTTTACCCACAGCTCTTCGGAGAGGGTTAGCTCTAGTCAGGTAAGGTAGTTTGTGTAGTTACTAGTTATTTTCTTATATTTAAGACAGAGGTTAGTATAAGAGTGTGATGTAACGAGACTTTATGTTGTATCCACGGTATTCCTTTGCCATAAGCAAGCGTATGTAATAAACTTGGGCCAGAGCCGCTATGTGTGTGGCTGCCAACTTTTCTGTAGAGCTGTGTTGTAAGTTAAAGTATGTTCGGCATCAGTTAGCAAATTTTGAGGATGAAATTCTTTTAAGGAGGGGAAATTGTAGAGACCCAAACTGGTAAAATAAGAAAAAAATATAAAAGGGAGATTTTGTAGGCTTCGTCAATGCTCTCGTCGATGAATGCCCTTCAGTGCTTCGTCGCCGAAATTCAGAGTCTCGTCAATGAAGAGATCCTGACCGATAGAGTAAATATTAGGCTTGGGTTCGTCAACGAGGGAGGAGATTTGGTGACGAACAACCTCCTATGGCTCGTTGATGAGGGACCAATTCATCGATGAGTTGGACTGGGTCAAAAGGCCTATAAATATCATTTTTCATTGCTTAAGGGCTAAGCAATCCCAAAAGCTCTCTCTATCTCTCTCTCTCTCTCTCTCTCTCTCTCTCTCTCTCTCTCTAGAAACGACGAGTTCACTTTCTCTCTACAGTTCTTCGCTGTTCGTCGCCCGTTTCGACAATCGAAAGTTACTACGAGGATTAGGGAGCAAGGATCTACAATTCTAGCAAATTAGATTTTTGGTTGAAAAAGGTCGAGATTTGGTTTTCGAGCATTTCGGTTTCTATTTCGAAATCAGGTAAGAAGATTATATTTAATGAAGTGTTTTAATGATTTTGAATCGATAAAAATGTTTATGGGGTGAGTATGTTATGTTTTCAGTTGAGATTTCTAAAAACCAACCATTCAAAAGGCTCGTTTTTGAGCTTAGGATATACTATATGATATTTTGAGTAGAAATGAATGGTGGAAAGATCAGTTTTTTTCTACAAACCATTTATACAGTGTTTTCATGGTTGCCTATGGGCTGTGTTTTAATATGGAAAATTGTGTGGCAGGTGAATATTATTTTGAGAATTATGGAAATACCAGAATGGGTATATTTGTGTAATACTAAACTGTTTGCAAAATATACTAGAACTATTTTGAAAAATGCAGGGATTTTATGAGAGGGTCGAGGCCCAAATTTGTAACAAAAAGGGGACGAGGCCCAAGTGTGTATTAAACGGCGGAGGCCGAGATTTATAAAATAACAGAATTTTATTCAAAGGCTGAGAGCTAAGTTGTAATAGATGGGCCAAGGCCCGAGTTTGTACTTTATGAGAGGGTCGAGGCCTAAGATTGTATTAAACGGCCAAGGCCAGAGTTTATTATATGAAATGAGTTTTAAAGTACAGTTTTATTTACTTAAATTGCACGATATGCTTTAGGAAACCTGTGAACCTAGTGTTGCGAGCACGGTACCGTTGCAAGAGAGAGTTTCACCAGTTGGCCGTGTGCGCCCACATCTACGAGCGTGTGATGTTGGGTGGTCCTAGCCGATTGACCGAGATGCAATCAGACCTGTAAGCAAGCTTGTGGAAGCCTACTGACGTAGATAGCAGGGAGTTGACTTGGCTTGGGTTGATCCCCCGGGTTTTTGTCCAGCCTTCAGGCCGCACAACCCTGACCATGGGGGTTTATACATGACGAGTAGTTTCAAGGTGTATCTTTTGTGCATATCTGTATATTTATGTAATGATGTAAATGTTTTCCAGTATTGATATATGTTATGAGAAATGAGAAATGAGTATACATGCTATGTTCAGTAAGAGAGAGAAGTATAATTCTAGTATACACTGAAAAGCATGCTGCCACACACTGTCATTAACTTAATCTTCCTTACTGAGAGGTGTCTCACCTCGTTGTACAACATATCTTTTCAGGGAATCCCAGAGATCGAGTTTAGCGGGATCCAGGGGGTGGAGACTAGCTTAGTTACTTTTTATGAGTGTCTTCAAGAACTCAGATGTGAGTAGTTATTATAGTATGCCTTCAGGCTTGTATCCCTGGTCATATGGACCGAGTATGTGAACTCGTTTGTAGGATGTAATATGTGTATGGACAGAACCTTGGTATATATATATATATATATATATATATATATATATATATATATATATATATATATATATATATATTTAGACTCTGGTAATAGAATGTTGTGATTGTTTCATTATTCCGCTGCATATCGTATGTGATATGATGGTATCAGGTACTCATATATCACTAAAGTAGCACCTCAGGCCCACGTGTCGGGTCGGGGCGTTACAAAATTTGTCGTTTGGACGTCATAGGCACCACTCCAGGGCTAAGGTAAGGGAAATAGATTATGTCAGGTTTATTTTAAAAATATTCCCGATTAAATTTGAGTACGTGAATTTAATTAGATTTATGTTAATTAAAATATACTTTATTTAAATTGAGTATGTGAAATTAATTATATCTATGTTTAGATTTTGTTTTAAAAATATACCTAAGTTAAATTGAATTGTAGGGATTTGATTAAATTAGATTTTTGGGAATATTTTGGAATTAAATTAAATTGTAGGGATTTGATTAAATTAGATTTTGAGGAATATTTTGGAATTAAATTAAACTGTAGGGATGTGATTAAATTAGATTTTTGGAAATATTTTAAAATTAAATTAAACTGCACGGATATGATTAAATTAGATTTTTGAGAATATTTTGGAATTAAATTAAACTGTAGGGATTTGATTAAATTAGATTTTTGGGAATATTTTGGATTTAAATCAAACAGCAGGAAGTTGATTACATTGGGTTTTCTTGGAATATAATGGAATTAAATTAAATAGGTGAAATTAATCATACCATTATTTTCAGAAAAAAAATAAAAAATAAAATTTACCAGGCAGATTATTTGATGATTATACCATTGTTTTTCAGCAGAAAATATAGTTATCCTAGGCAAGTTATTAGATGATTATACCACTATTTTTCAGCAGGAAAATATAATTATCCCAAACAGATTATTATATTATGAATTATCACTCACATTGTGTGGCATGAGTAATAATTATGATATGACAGATTTATTCTAAGATACGATATGACAAGTTATGATATGACAGTTATAATCAGAGACACGATATAACAATTATGATATGACGGTGTTACATTGATTTATGAATATGACATGTTTTATACTGATTATGAAAATGACGGTTTTATATCGAATTGTGGAAATGATATCATATTATTATTTTTATTATATAAATTGTATTATGTGGTATTATATGATGACAATTGTGATATATTGGTTTCTTGAATAATAGGGAATACTATGGTAATCGCATTGTAAAGTTCCTACTGATGCCGATGAGGAGGTATGCTCAGTATGTAAACTATGTTGTGAAGTTCCTACTGATGTCGATGGGAAGATATGCTCGATATGGAAACTTTGTTGTGAAGTTCCTACTAATGGCGATGGGGAGGTATACTCAGTATGGAAACTATGTTGTGAAGTTCATGCTGATGCCGATGGGAAGGGATGCTGAGTATGGAAAGTAAGCATGTGTTAAGAATTGAAATTATGTGATTTGTTGTATTATGTAAAATACCTATATGTGGATTTATGTAAACAGGGCTATTTATTGAGCTGACACTTGTTTTGAGAAGGAAATATGTATTTTCAAATATATAGGTGTGAGTGTAGTTTTATATGATTTCTCAGTTAAAGTTAATTAATTAATGGATGTATTTTTTTTTTTTTTTTTGGCTATACTAAAACTTATTTGTCACACACTAATAATAATCTATTCTGTCTTACTAAGAAGTGTCTCACCCCATGATTACATAACATTTTTTAGATGCCATGAGAATATTAGCCGAAGTTAGAGTAGCACAATGTAAGCGTAGGTAGGATAGAAGGTTCTATTTAAAATAGATATTTAATTAAATCATGTTTTTTTATATATTCAGACTAATCTTTTAGGGATATGTAAATTGTAATGTTGGAAATGATATTGTTGTTGTATTGAGATAATTTAGTACACTAGTAATTAGCATTTGAGGACTTTCGCTGTCTTTATCAGTGATTATTATAATATGAAATATTAAGGTTATTACACGTGGTATCAAAGAAATTGAACTAAGTTTTTCAGGTCATCACAGTTGGTATCAGAACTTAGGATACAGATTCTATAGACTCTAGGGATGATTATTACCAAAGTATAGGTATAAAGTAGGATAAGGATATGAATGGGTAGGCTAGGTGTGGTAAGAGTGATCGGATGTAGGATGCATAGCAGAGTAAAATACAATCAGCAATTGGAACTTTAGAGTTTTGTTTCGCAGCCGAAAGTAGAAATTCATCAAGGGTTTTCTATGACTTTCTTTGAAACAACCGGCAGTTCTAGAAAAGTCACGGCAAACCATTGACATTTTTCTCCCAGAATACTGCACTATGATCTTTATCTTGTGTAAATAGTCACTACAAGGAATGATCTACCATTTGCAAAAATGGAATATTTGAAATAGAATTTTGTACATTTTTGGGATGTGCGCACCTTTACACATTAGGGTGTACTCCTAGTTCCCCTATGGTTTCCTTATTATTTAGTGTGCATGGATGTGAGTGCAACTGAAAGAATGTTAGTGGTTATCTTCGAATTTAGATGCTTAGAAATACCAGGGGTTCTTTAATGGTAAAGTTCTTGGAGATACTGGTTATCCTAAGGTTTAATGAAAAGTTATAGTTCTGTGGTGTATGTTATTCTCTCTCGTATTTCTTGTGCTTAAAGAAAATATTCAATCTTTCCATAAGTTAGTCATGGGTCCTTAGGTCACTTTCTAAGGAAAGTAGAGGGTCAAATTCAATTCCAAGCTTCCATAAAAATGTCATGGAAGTAAATGTAGATTTTGTTTGAGTAAAAGAGGAATAGAAGATATTCTTTTATAGCTCATGAGTCAAGAATTCAATGAAATTAGAATTTCAAAGAGTGAGTATCTTTTTAAATTGGTTAAAGAAAACGAGGCAACAATAATAGGATAAATTTAAATTAAATGGCCCCACACACAAAAGGATATGAAAATAATTAATTCAGGTGAGTGAGAGAAGATCCTGCAATAAGAAATCATATTACTAGCTCATAGAAATGTAGGCAACACCCAATGGAATATCAATGTGTAAAAGAGACTGCGATGCATAAGGTGTCTTAAGACTCGTCCCATGATTAGTCGGGTCAGTCATCTCAGATTTAGAAGTTACAATTCTTGCATTTGTTAAGTAAGATAATCTAGAATATTAAGTTGATGAGCTAAGGAAAAAAAAATTAATTAGAAACCATCAAAGTTCTTTAATGTATAGAATTAGAATTCAAATAAATGAGTACACGTATATAGTATGAAAGTGAAACTTCCACTGAATAGTGTCAGATTGAAAGAGAATCCTTTAATTTGCAAGTGAAAAAGTTTGGATAGGATGTTTTGTTTGCTTGGAGG
This sequence comes from Malania oleifera, assembly GCF_029873635.1. NCBI lineage: Eukaryota > Viridiplantae > Streptophyta > Magnoliopsida > Santalales > Ximeniaceae > Malania > Malania oleifera. The sequence continues at coordinate 50,195,673 of NC_080426.1, forward strand.
AGAAAACCCAGATTTGCAGTTAATGGAGTATTATTCCCCTATTTGGTGGTTAGATGGATTTAGAAATGTTTGTTTTCGCTTATAAAAATTTAAGAAAAGTACTCATTACAAAAAGTTAGTGAGATAAGGAAGTTGATGGGGACAAAAGAAAATTAGAATGGTAAGCTTATAGAGTTGGGTTTACAAATGAATAGCAAAGGTTCTTACAAAAGTTGCAGGTGAATGTGGGATTAAAGAAGGTGAGTGTTATTGTGGCTTAATTTGTAAATGATCATCCTGAGATTGGAAGGAGGTCATATTTGGTTGTTTAAAATTTGGTGAACAGTTGGGGGGAGGGGGGGGGGATGTGAAAAATTCAATGGTTCTGAATGGGTATCATTTTTATACTAAAGCATTGCTAGTTAGAAGGGAAGTCTTCCTTTTGGGTTCATTCAAAAAGAGGTCAATTAGTGAGAAAAGGTAGTTGGGGAAGTTGCTACTATAATTGTTGAACCGCTGCATTTGGGGTTCAACCCACAACATGTTGAGTTAGTTGAAGAAGAGAAATAGTTGTAGTCTTTGTTATTCATCTTTTGCATTTTAAAATTTGAGGTTGAATTCTTTCTGATAATGGAAAAATACTGTAGTTTGTTATTAAGAGATTATTATTAACTTTCTAATGTCAACGGTATATTCAGTTATTTATTTATGATGATTTCATCGGGGGCAAATCTTCGGAATTCTAGGATACTATTGCTTAGAAGTAAGATTTTAGGTTATTTAGGAAATTGATATTTTTTTTTAATGGGTTCACAAAGGGTTTTATTCAAAGATATATGTTGCAAATTTCGATGACAAAATTTTTATAAGGAGGGAAGAATGTAACAACCCAAAAAATAATATATGTGTAAGGGTAATAAAAAAAATACAATTAAAAAATTAAAATTAATTTAAATTAAATAAATAAATAAATAAATAAAATGAATAGTATTATAATGATAATAAAAACTTATTGGAATAAATATATATATAATGAAATTTCATTCCAATTGCCCCTTCCCCCCCCCCCAATTAAGCCGTACACTCCATCTCTCTATCTCTCTCTCTTCAATTTCTTTTCGTTTCTCGATCAAATTGAAAAACAAACATTATATCCGGGTCATAACTCTACTCTTTGAAACTTTAACTAGAGCGGATTTGTCATTTGAACGTCGTAGGTACCACTCTAAGGATAAGGTAAAGGGAATAAATTATGTCACGTTTATTTTAAAAATATTCTCGATTAAATTTGAGTACGTGAATTTAATTATATTTATGTTAATTAAAATATGCTTGATTTAAATTGATTATGTGAAATTAATTATATCTATGTTTATATTTTATTTTAAAAATATTCTTGAGTTAAATTAAATTGTAGGGATTTGGTTAAATTATATTTTTTGGAATATTTTAGAATTAAATTAAATTGTAGGGATTTGATTAAATTAGATTTCTATAAATATTTTGGAATTAAATTAAATTGCAGGGATGTGATTAAATTTGATTTTTGGAAATATTTTAAAATTAAATTAAATTACACATTTTTTTAAATTAGATTTTTGAGAATATTTTGGAATTAAATCAAACTGTAGGGATTTGATTATATCGAGTTTTCTTATAATATAATTGAATTAAATTAAATAGGCGAAATTAATCACATCCTTGTTTTCAGTAAAAAATAAAAATATTTTTCCCCAGGTAGATTATTAGATGATCATACCATTATTTTTTAACAGAAAATATAGTTATCCCAGGTAGGTTATTAGTTGATTATACCACTATTTTTCAGTAGGAAAATATAGTTATCCTAGAGAGATTATTATATTATAAATTATCACTCAAATTGTGTGGCATGAGGAATAATTATGATATGATAGTTTTATTCTAAGATACGATATGACAAGTTATGATAAGACAGTTATAATTTGAGACACGATATGACGGTGTTACACCGATCTATGAATATGGCAAGTTTTATACTAATTATGAAAATGACGGTTTTATTTTGAATTGTGGAAATGATATCATATTATTATTTTTATTATATAAAATATTATGTAGTATATATGATGACAGTTGTGATATTACATTGGTTTCTTGAATGATTGAGAATACTGTGGTAATCGCGTTGTGAAGTTCCTACTGTTACCAATGGGGAGGTATGTTTAGTATGAAAACTATGTTGTGAAATTCCTACTGATGCCAATGGGGAGGTATGTTCAGTATGGAAACTTTGTTGTGAAGTTCCTATTGATGCCGATAAGGAGGTATGCTCAGTATGCAAACTATGTTGTGAAATTCCTACTGATGTCGATGGGGAGATATGCTCGATATGGAAACTTTGTTGTGAAGTTCCTACTAATGGCGATGGGGAGGTATACTCAGTATGAAAACTATGTTGTGAAGTTCATGCTAATGCCGATGGGAAGGGATGCTGAGTATGGAAAGTAAGTATGTGTTAAGAATTGAAATTATGTTATCTGTTGTATTATGTAAAATACCTATATGTGGATTTATGTAAACAGAGCTATTTATTGACCTGACACTTGTTTTGAGAAGGAAATATGTGTTTTCAAATATATAGGTGTGAGTGTAGTTTTATATGATTTCTCAGTTAAAGTTAATTAATTAATGGATGTATTTTTTTTTTTACTACACTAAAACTCATTTGTCACACACTAATAATAATCTATTTTGTCTGACTAAGAAGTATCTCACCCCATGATTACATAACATTTTTCAAAGTAGCACAGCAGAAACGTGAGTGAGATAGAATGTTCTATTCAGAATAGATATTTAATTAAATCATGTTTTTTATATATTCAGGCTAATCTTTTAGGGATTTGTAAATTGTGGTGTTGGAAATGATATTATTATTGTATTAGGATAATTTAGTACTCTCGTAAATAGCATTTGAGAACTTTCATTGTCTTTATAAGTGATTATTATAAAATGAAATATTTAGGTTATTACAAGTGGTATTAGAGAAATTGAACGAAATTTTCCGGATCATCACAATGTAGTAATAAAAAAAAATTTAATTAATCAAATAATAATAATTATTAATTAAATAATAATATAATACTATAATATAATATAATAATATTATATATATATATATATATGTGTGTGTGTGTGTTAAGGATACTTCTTGAAGAAGTATCCTTGAAAAGTTAAAATCATAACCCTCCCAACCATCTCTCGTCTCTCTTTCCCCTTCAAAATTCTCTCTCTCTCTCTCTCTCTCTCTCTCTCTCTCTCTCTCAATTTCTCTTCTATTTTTCTGTTAAATTGAAGAACGGACATCATTCCCGGGTCCCAACTCCGCTCTTCAACAATTTGACCTGAAAATTTTATTATCCACACGCCGTAGGCAGCACTTTACGGTTAGGATAAGTGGATTAGATTATATCAGGTTCTTATTTTAAAAATCTAACCGAATAAATTTGAGTATATGATTATGGAGATATTATGTCAGTTTTTATTTTAAAATTTAACAGATTAAATTTGAGTTTATGACTATGGGAATATTATGTCAGTTTTCACTTTTTAAAAAATTGAGTATTTGATTATGGAGATATTATGTCAGTTTTCATTTTAAAATTTAACTGATTAAATTTGAGTACATGATTATGGGGATATTATGTTAGTTTTTATTTTAAAATTTAGCTGATTAAATTTGCATATATGATTATGGGGATATTATGTCAGTTTTGATTTAAATATATTTGAGTTAAATTATACTACGGGGATTTGATCACATTTGGGGTTTTTCAAAATATATTGGAGATTAAATTTAAATATGGGGAGTTGATCATACCAGTAATTTTTTTATTATTTAAATCTACCAAATATATATATATATATATATATAAATAAAAAATTTCATAGGCAAGCTATGAAATTTTAATTATTATATAAATTGCATAGTATGAGTTATTTTATTTAATAATTGAACAAATTTGAAATTTTATGGTATTATATTTATTACGTGATTTGTTGGAATTTGTATATTTTCCAAAAGGGGGATGAATTAGGGATTTAAAAATTATCCTTCTTAGGTTTGGTTCAAATTGCAGTTAGTAGTACATAACCTAGGGTCTTTCTAAAACAGTCTCAATTCCCCAAGCAATTAACTGAGCAACTATTCAAAGCATAGATAGCAGACTTAATAATTTACAATCATATACAATAATAAAACATAAGTGTTGTTTATTTTTGTTTTGTTTTTGATTACATGAGAACTCCAGCCACCAACGAGCCTTTCGAACTTCCTGGTGAGGCACCAAACCTACAAATCAGCGTCCTCCGTCCCTAGATCTCACTGATCAGGGAAAAGTTCGGAATGCGAACACGACTTCTGTGCATCAGTTGGACGTTCGGCTAACCCAACCCTCAGGACACATCTCCATTACCATCTATGGTTAAAAAAAAGTGGTATTTGGAATTAAAAACATAATATAATATTATTATATTTAATTACTAATAATCTTGTTACTAGTGTATATTGTAACATATTACTATCATATTAAATTATGATAAAAATAACATTATTAATTAAATTTGAAAATTTAATTTTATTTAATATCAGTTTAAATTAAAAAAATAGTTATTTTTCAATCCAAAATTAAATTATAATTACTAATATATATTTTTAAATAAACATATTAATATTTTTATAATTAAATTTTAAATACTAATTATACTATTTTTTAATTAAAATTTAAATATCTCTATAAACGAAAATAAATATTATTTATAAATTAAAAATAATCTTATTATTAATGTATATCTACGACATATGATTATCACGTTAATTTATGTTAAATATAGTATTAATAACTAAATTAAAAATTTCAGTTTCTTTAATGCTAATTTAAATTTATAAATGGTTTTTTTTTATATTTTATTAATACTTAATATATTATAAGGCATAATAAAATTTAATTAATAATTATGTTAGCTATTATTTATAAGTGGCAAAAGAACCATCCTTCTTAAAATTTACTTAATTAGTTTTTAAAAAATAATTTTAAAAAAATACTTTTTGTAATAAATGTTTGTTGTACAATAAATCAAAAACCATTTTTTTATAAAGTACTTATTTTAAGTGATAAATACTATAAACACTTTTTTTTAAGTGTTCAAACAGAAAATAAGCAATTAGGAAGAAATATAATAAATAAACCAAATGCAAAGAAAGTTACAATTTTAGGAATAAATTAGGCACAATAAACCCTGGAAAATGAGCCATCAAAATGGGAAAAATAGGGAAGGACCCCAACATATTCCAACAACCAATCATGTATTTTAGTAATTTTAATTACCCGATAATCCAATTATCCAAACCAAACTTATCCGAAAAATGCGACTTCCTGTGCCTTTTTCCCTTTCAAAATTTGAAAGATATATATATATATATATATATATATATATATATATATATATATATATATATTTTGTTTCTGTCTTCTACCCAGATAAACGGAACCTCGTCTGGAATATCCGCGAACGAAAAACTCTCCACTTCCGCGAAGAAAATATGGCCCTTTCCAGGCTTACTTTCCGCTGATCTTTTCTGTCAGAGAACGACCTCGGCATCTGACGCCCGATGGCCTTCCTCATTCCTTACCCCGACGTCTCATCCATCTCCGGCTCCCGGCGCTGGGAACCTCCGGTAAAGGTTCTGTCAAAACCTAACCCTAGAAATGTCAAATGCTTCTCGAACTTGAAGACCGGTGGGGAAGTTGGGCTTAGGATTAGGGCTAAGATTGAAAATTGTGAGGTTGGGGTTTCGGACAGCGAGAAGAATGTGAGATTGTACATACAATTTTCAGCTCCTGTAAAGCAAGGATCGTCGCTAAAGCAGAGGGAGGAGGATGAAGAGAAGCGGAATTATTATGTGAATACGGGTTATGCGATTCGGACTCTCAGAGAGGGATTTCCCGAGCTATTTTATAGGGAGCTCAATTACGATATTTACAGGTTTGTATTTGATTCTCCTTGAGACCTTGTAATTGGCATTTAAGGAGTGCTTTGCCCGCTTTAAAGAACCAAAATCACAGCGGTTTTTCCTTTCAAAGATCGGAAACTACATGAAACATGCTAAACAAGCAATGCCCTTCTCGTTTGTCACTGGTTTCAATTTTGTATTTATTTCTCATTCTTTCATTGCTAGCATATTTGTTTGAGAACTATGAAGAAGAAGAAACTAGCACGTGGATATCATGGTTGGAAATTTGACAACTAGATGACTGATTTAAGACTCAGCTTACATATAAGGCTCAAATCAGCAGATGTACACATTGTTACAGTGGTTCAATGTCACTGGAAAACCCTTAACTGATTAATCTTACATGGTATTATATCCTCCGAAGGATTCTACCCTGCCATGGCTTTTGAAATGGACTCCTTTTCTTATATTGTGAAGCCTATTGCAGTTCTAGTTGTATTGCCATATTCTTTGGATCCGATAAATTCAGCTTCTTCCTCTTCTTCTTCTTTTGCCGTCACCTTGAGTAACTCTACGGTCTCTACCTCTTTAAGCTACAGAGGTAATTTCGTGCTTTGGCAATCCCAAATCATTCCCATCCTTTCGTTGGCATGATTTTGAAGGGCTTGTCGATGGATCATTTTCACACCCATTAAAGCTTCTTTCGGCTTCACTGGTGATGTGACTCCTTCCAATCATCAACCCAAATTATTGCTATTGGCCTTTTTGGTAAAGCAGGATCAGCTGATTCTTAGCTTTCTCCTCCATTCTTCAACCAAATCTATTCCTGCACAGGTTGTTGGTATTACACCCCTTCATGCTGTTTGGATGAGTCTTAGTCGTCGATTTGCCTCCCAATCTAAGCCTAGATTATGAATCTTAAGCTCTCCCTTTGATAAATCAAAGGGTATGTGATGATGCTGGAATATTTTCAAATGAAGTGTGATTATGCAAATCAACTAGCGGCTATTGGTGAAACAGTGTCTAACTCTGAGTTGGCTTCTTATATTCTTGCTATGATGAATATGATCCTTTCGTGGTCGCAGTCACGAATTGTTTTGAAGTCATTGATCTTGATGATCTCAGTGGTCTCTTGTTCACCTGTGAATGTTGGTTAGAGCATTCTCATACAAAGATCTTGTTGCCCCTTGTTAATGTGGCTATTAGGCCCTGTTCCCGTAAAAACTTTCTGGAGACAATTCTTCTCACAACTGTTTTTCAGGCTCTCATCCACAGTTCACAAATGGGAAAGATGTTGCCCCTTCTTCTAAACTTTAGGTATAATTCTCAATGTTGGCAATATTCTTCTTGACAAGGAGCTTCTAACTCATGGGCTTCTTTTCAAATATGAGGCAAAGCAGGCATAAAACATTGTGGTGCTATTCTTGTTTTGACCATAGTATTACTGTATGCTGTTATTGCTGCCTCTTACTCATCAATAGAACTGTGGGTTTTTTTTGTTTCTGCCTTTCTGGTGCTACAAACTACCTTTTGATTTATCAAGTTTGATAATTCATTATCCATACCATGGCTCAGATTGTGTTACAGTTGGGAATTGTAATGCACTTTCTTTTCAACAAACTGGCTCTTTTGCATTCTTCTTCCTCCTTTAAGCATCTATTTCTTTATCATGTTTGTCAAGTTTCCCACATCATTTGCAACCTTCTCAGTGTCTCTTGTTTTCACTTGTGATAATGATGTTACTTTTAAATTTAATGCTACTTTTTGTCTTGTTAAGGATTGCACTGCAGTGATCCCTCTTTTTTGAGGCCGAATGGAGAATTGATTATACAATCTTAGGCCTCTTTGTCTCTTTCTCCCTTGTCCTCATGTTCTCCACCTTCATTTATGTTGGTTGGTTAGCAGGCCTTTATGAACACGTCATCATCAATTATCCTTCTCCTAAAGTGTGTCTCATTTGGCATTCTAATTTGCCTCTGTTCTTATTTTCCTTTTGTTCTACTTGTCCTCGTGGCTAGATTTATGCTTTGTCATTTTCTCATTTTCAACCTAGGGCTACTCTGCATATTTGTTGGGGCGTCCCCTACGAGTGATGTGTTGCACTTGAACCACTTGGGTGTAGCGAAAAGTGGGCGAAGGTGGGCTAGGTCGTCGCCTCGAAGTGAGTGTCGGCGCCCGGTGTCACGGTCCGCCTTTTTCACACCGTTGTGAAGGGCCGTGCGGCGCTAGTTAAAGCACTTTTGCTTAACTAGCCAGCCTTTTGTTTACCAACATTCATCCACGAAGCACTTTCATTAACATTCAATCAGATAGCAGCGGAAATAATAAGCAATTCATGAAAGCCGTGGCAACCAAGCAGTAAATATTGAAGCAAACGTAATTCATTAATAAATCCTCCGTTGACATGTTGTACTTAGCGAGGGAGGCAAGTAGGCTAAGCACGTTGACAATTGCTAGTGAGTTTTACAATGACTGATGAACACTCACCCTCCCCCTAAAGAGCTTTCTAGGCCATTCTCACTCTAGCACTAGGAAACATCAAAGTGACCGAGGAGTCATACTGCCTTATTTGGCTTACAATGAAAGAAATACTAGAAAATAACCCTACACTAGTATTTACATGATGGAAACCCATCCCAAACACACGAGATAAGCGGTCATAGGCAAGCATAATGCCCTGAACAAGCTTAGCCCGTGACACCCGGCTACGGTGTCAAATATTCGAGGGTTCCTGTTTCATTTTGGATGTGGGCAGGTAAAGACGTTACTTCAGGAAACTAGGATTAGATTAGCAACTTGGAATATAGGGACACTTACGTGTAAAAACATGGAAATTGTGGATACAATGATCAGAAGAAGAATTAATATAATTTGCCTTCAAGAAACTAAGTGGGTGGGGGAGAAAGTTAGTGAAATTGATATATCAGGATTTAAACTTTGGTACATTGGAAAAGAAAAACATAAGAATGAAGTAAGTATTATTATAGACAAAAACTTAAAAGATAGCGTTGTGGATGTAACTAGAGTAGGGGATAGAATTATAAAAATCAAGATGGTATTAGGGCAAGCGATAATTAATATCATTAGTGCTTATGCTCCTCAAGTCGGCTTAGCAGAAAATCTTAAGAGATAATTTTGGGAAGATATTGATAGTATTATATAAGGCGTACTAGGGACTGAGAAAATATTTATAGGAGGAGATTTGAATGGATATGTTGGAAGAGATAATAAAAATTATGAGAGGATACATAGAAGATATGGATATGGAGACAAAAATGAGTTTGGGGAGATGATCTTAGACTTCGCTATGTCATATGATTTTAGTATAATGAATACTTGCTTTAAGAAGAGAGAAGAACACTGAACAACCTTTAAAAGTGGACAAAATAGAAGCTAAATAGATTTTTTTTTTTTTTTTTAACTTGGAAGGTAGATCATTTATTATGTAAGGATTGTAAAATTATTCCAAGTGAAAGCCTAACCACACAACATAAAGTTTTAGTGTTAGATATATATATTAAAAAATGGAAGATGTTAGCTTTGGTGTATTCCCAAGAGGGGGTGAATTGGGTATTTAAAAATTAATCCCCTAGGTTCAACTAATCTAGCAAACAGTATTTCACAAGCCTAGGGTCTTTCTATGTATTCACAATCCCAATCAAATATTTAAACGATAAACATAAACATACAGGTGCAAAAAGTAAATTGCGGAAAATAAAATCAACACCAAATATGTTATTGGGGTTTGGCCAATTGTGCCTACGTCCCCGCTTCTAGTTCGCAAGTCCGAGGATTTCACTAATGCTCATTTAACGAGTGGAGCGACACCAGTTACAATCAGGTCAATTAACGGGGCTGACCTTAACCAATACGCCTTACCACGATGACGCACCTAGTTTTCCTAACTGGGTTTAAGCCAGTCCGAGACTATTTCACAGGGTTAGTCTCCCTCTTCAAGCCCGCGCCTAGAATACAATCAATATGAAATTTTCGTACAAAGAAATGTGCTTCTCAACTAAGTAGGTATGCACTACAATACGCACAGTATACTCAATCAACCACACATCAACAATATAGGAAATGTAAGGTCAGTGATGTGATTTTGTGCTAGCAACACTCAACAAGGTATTATCACTAATATGCTCAAGAGTGTTCTAATCAAGCTATTTCTTTGAAACAGTAAATATCAAATCTCAATAATAAATCAGGGTTTCAAAGATGCTTAATCAAATATTCAAACTAACTTAAAGTATTTTCCTTCAATGTAATGAGCTCAAGAGTAGTTTGAAAAATATTATAGCTTGTAGAAAATGTTTTTGCACAATAGAATCAAAGCTAAGGGAATCTTGTAATGACAATGCAAAGATCCCTAAGCCTATTAGTTTATCCCAACTCAAGATTTATAATATTGAAATCTGTGGGATAAACCTTAGCCAAACTCCCCAAAAAATAATATCAAAAATCAATCAAACAAATGGGAGTTTTAGCAATACCTAATATACACTAGCACAACCAATATGCTCTCACAATGCTAAAATGTATCAAGGGAATAAGTATTTGAGAGTATTTTGGGCAATATGAGTTTCTGAAAAAGAGAGGATTTTCCACTAATGATTTTTGCTGATCACAACTTAATTTTGCAAATGAGCCCCTGTATATAAAGAATGGCAAAATTATAACCGTTGTGGGACACATAGGGCATTCTTCAATTTGTTAAAAAATGTTTAGCAAAATCAACCTTGTTTAACTATTTTTAATTTCAGTAAAAATTAATTTAACTCGCGTGATTCGGGTGCTTGACTCAAGGTTCGGTTGCTCGAACAGACTCAACCAAAAAAGTGCTTTTTCGAAGTTTGGGTGCCCCAGTTTGGGATTTGTTGGCTAAACAAAAGACATAATGTTTCTGTCCGCGGCTCGGGTGCCTGAAGCTAAGTTCGGTAGCTCGAACTTGCCAATTCGGTCACCCGAGGCGTATTTGAACGTAATGTTTGGGCGCCCGGGTTGGTGAAAAGGTGTCAGGTTAGGGATTCGATCGCCCGGGGAAGATATGGTCAAAATGTGTTCGGTCGCTCGAAGCATGGTCAAACTGTTGACTTCTCAACATTTCGGGTGCCTGAGGTGAAATGAACCCCTAGGGTCCCGTCGCCCGACCTCTCTCAATTTTTCCTATATTATTGAATTTTATTCATTTTTAACACTCCTCATTTTTGTATGATATATGTGCATGAGTGTTGGGACCTAGAGTCATACTAGGGTCTTACTGAGCTTATCATATATATGTATGATATGCAGGTAATTATTACAGACTATATCCCTAGTTACACTATTACAGGCTCATATTACATAAATTGAATTTACAATATGAAATAGAATTTTCAGGGTCTTCATGTCTTGCTTCAAGTGCCATTCTTTAAGATGCTCATCTAAGCCTGCATATACACTTGAAAACAATCAAATACCTAAGTATTTGTCATTATTAAAACCGGGTGTGACCTATAAGGTCAACAGAAGAAAAATGATAAAATAAATCAGTGTAAGAAAACTAGATGGTATATCCTAAAAGGAGAAAATATAGTAAAATTTAAAGATAAAATGATCAAAGATGGGGATTGGATCATAGAGGATGGGATAAATACAAATACTCTTTGGAATAGATTAGCTAGCTCTATTAAAAAGATAGTAAAAGAGATTTTAGGTGAATCAAGGGGAAGATTCTCGAATAGCAAAGAGGATGGGAGAGATACAAATACTATTTGGAATAGATTAGCTAGCTCTATTAAAAAAATAGTAAAAGAGATTTTAGGTGAATCAAGGGGAAGATTCTCGAATAGCAAAGAGAGTTGGTGGTGGGATAAAGATGTATAAAAAATCATTAAAACAAAAAGAATTTGGTATAAAACGTGACAAAAATGTAGAAACAGAGATAACTTTGAAAAATATAAGGAGATAAGAAAAGATACAAAAAAGGCCGTTAGTGAAGCTAAATATAGATCATTTAATAGTTTGTATGATAGATTAGGTACAAAAGAAGGGGAAAGAGATTTATTTAAACTTGCTAAAGCTAGAGAAAGGAAGAGTAGTGACTTAGGAAATGTAAAATGTATAAAAAGTGATGATGATATTGTCTTGGTTAAGGACGAAAACATTAAAGAAAGATGGCGAAGTTACTTTAGTAAGTTGTTTAATGAAAACCAAATAGAAGGCTTAAACTTAGAATTGTCAAATGAGGAAAAGACTAAAAATATGAGATTTATTGGCAAAATTAGAGTTAACGAAGTTAAGTTTGCACTAAAAAAGATGAAAAATGGGAAAGCTATGGGACCAGATAACATCCCAATTAAAATTTGGAAATGCTTAGGTGATAACGGAATTATATGGTTAACTAATTTATTTAATACAATTGTAAAAATTAAGAAAATGCCAGATGAATGGAGGAAAAACACTTTAATACCTATATACAAAAATAAAGGAGATATTCAAAATTGTAATAACTATTGTGGAATTAAACTTATGAGTCATACGATGAAACTATGGGAAATGTTAGTTGAACAAAGATTAATGTTAGAAATGAAGGTCTCAGAAAATCATTTTGGTTTTATGCCTGGGAGATCTACCACAAAAGCTATTTATCTTTTAAGAAGATTAAAAGAAAAGTTTAGGGGAAAGAACAGGGTCTTGCATATGATATTTATTGACCTTGAGAAAGCATATGATATGATACCTAGGGAGGTTCGTGGGTTTTAGAAAAAAAGGGTGTATGTAGTTGGTATACCGATGTCATTAGGGATATGTACAATAGAGTACAGACTAGTGTAAGGATTATAGATGGAGAAACTAGAGAATTTCCAATCACCATAGGTGTCATCAAGGATCTGCTTTGAGTCCTTATCTTTTTGCTTTAGTGATGGACCAATTGACTAAGAGTATTCAAAAGGAGGTTCCATGGTATATGTTGTTTGTAGATGATATTGTATTAATTGATGAAACTAGGGACGGAGTAAAGGTTGAGTTAGAATTATGGAGAGAAGCTTTGGAATCTATAGGCTTTAGGATAAGTAGAAATAAGACAGAATATATGAAATGTAATTTTAGTAATGATAGGAGGAATATTGGAGACAAAGTTAAATTTGATGATGAAGAAATAAATAGCACTTGTAGATTTCGATCCCTTGGATCTATTATGCAAGCTGAAGGAGAAATTGAAGATGATGTAATGCATAGAGTTAAAGCAAGTTGGGTAAAATGGAGAACTGCTTCAAGTGTGCTCTGTGATCGTAGAATACCCTTAAAATTGAAAGGAAAGTTTTATAGGACAACTATAAGACCAGTTATGCTATATGGATCGGAATGTTGGGCGACAAGAAACATAATATCCAAAAAGTAAAAGTTGCCGAGATGAAAATGCTTAGATGGATGAGTGGTATAACATTGAAAGATAAATTTAGGAATGAACATATTCGTGGTGAGTTAGGTGTAACTCTTATAGAAGATAAGATAAGGGAGGGACAACTCAGATGGTATGGACACTTGCAACGTAGGCCGCATAGTGCACCTGTGAGGAAGAGTGACTTAGTTATTGTGGGGGGTAGTAGTAGGGGTAGGGGTAGACTTAAAATAACTTGGGAGGAGATAATGAGTAAGGATTTAATATCCTTGAATCTATCAAAAGAAATGGTCCATGATCGCATAAATTGGCAGAAAATAATTTGTATAGCCGACCCCCACCTAGTGGGACTAAGGCTTGGTTTTGTGTTGTGTTTCTCGTGGGTTATCAATAAATGGATCTCGTTATTGACTTATTTTTGTTGATGATTTTAGTAGAGTTATCCTCTGAAATCTAAAGCCAACATCTTTCCCACATTTAATTAGTTGAAATCTCTTACAAATTCAAAGTAAAATTGAGGCCATTCTTCAATAAGATTGGGGTGGTTAATATTAATATGCTGGAAGGTCCTTGATCAATTGAGGATTGTTGATTGTGTCTTGCCTGCCCACCCATGAACAAAATGGGACCATGAGCGCCATCATCATTGTCATATCATGGAAATTGGTCTTACCCTTTCCAGCACATGCTTCCTTACCCCTCAATTTTTCGGATGAAGCTTTTCAAATGATGTGTTCTCTCATAAACACACTTCCCATTACCTTTGGTGGTTTTGTTTGATAAGCCCTGATTATTCTTTTCTTGTTACTCGTTTCTTTGCCCATACATTTGTCACAAAGAACTCCAGTTTCATTCCCTTCATTGTGTATTTTCAAGGTTATCGTTGTTTTCACCATTCCTGGTTTCTTGCTAGCCTCATATATGTATTTCACTATGTCTTATTTGCTGAGTCTTATTTTCTTTATTCTGCATTGAATACTCCTGCCACATTCCCTCTCATGTCCAACACCTCATTTTTTCCTTCCCCTATTTTTTTTTTTTTCCTTTTAACTTTTAAGCCTCCTTCCTTTGCTCCTCCTTTGCCTCCACCTATCTTATCTCCTTTTCTCTCCATCTCTTCAATGCAGTTAAATCTTACAAATCTTCCTCACATCTCCTTCTCATTGCATGATTCTGGCCCTATTTCATCTCCACTAATGCTGCCAATGCCTCCTCTGCTTCCTTATCTGTTTTCTACCATGTCATGCCTTTTCCTCTATCCATTCCATCCTATTCTATCCCTGCCATTGGCTTATTTGTACAACTTCCTCTACCATCTGCTCTCAGTTCTCATCTCATGCAAATGACAGCCAAATCACGCACAGCTTCTCATAACCCCTCTGCACCTAATGCCTTTGCCTCTGTTACTGATGCTATGCATGGTTCCCGTATTGAATCCACTTACTTTAGTCAAGCCATCAAACACCCTCAATGGTGAGCCTCCATGACTGAGGAGTTTGATGCCCTTGCAGTGGTGCTTGGTCCCTTGACCCCCCTTTTCCCTTTACTTCTCCTAGTGGGTGTAAATTGATTTTCCAGCTTGAGCGGCATGCAGATCATTCCATTGAAAGGCACAGAGCCCGTCTTGTGCCTAAGGGCTTTCTTCAACAAGATGGCCTATACTCAAATTTTTAGCCTTGTTGTTAAGTCATCCACACTCTGTTGCTTTCTCTCTTTAGCTCTAATGCATGGCTGGCCGTTGCAATTAATTGATATCAAAATGCTTTTCAGCTTGGTTTTCTTGCTGAAGCAGTTTTTATATCCCAGCCTCCAGTTTTTGTTGATCATAAATACCTTCTTCAGATGTGGCTGCCTATGGAAGGCTATCTAGAGTGCTTGTGCCTGGTATTCCCAACTTGCTTCAAAGTTTTCAGAACTTGGTCTTCACGATGCTGTCTCTGAAGCATCATTATTCATTTGCTTTTAGGGTTCAGTAATTGTGTTGGTTTTAGTTTATATGGATGACAGTATCCTAACTGCCTGTGATTCTTCATTTCTATCTTCTCTCTCGAGTCTTGACAGCCTATAGTTGATTTTCCAGTCAATGATCTGGGAAATATATGCTGCTTTCTTGGTTGGAGGCCAATGGGTCTTCTACTGACCCATTTCTTTCTCAAGGTAAATGTATTTCGAATCATCTTAATCTGGTGCATATGGCAGCTGGTAAATCTTATTCTACACCAATGGCCCCTAATCTGACCCTTACAAAATCTACAAAATCTGGTGGTTATCCATTTGAAGAGACCACTCTGTATAAAAACACTGGGGAAGTCTGACAAAGCGTGCTCCTTACTCATCATGAAACTTGTTTTGCTTTCAACAAGGTTTCTTAGTATATGCATGCTCCAATAACTACTTTATTTGTCGTTCTCCTACATTAGATTTGGTTTTTTACCCTGACTCTAATGATGATCATTAGATCATTATGATTAACTGTGTTTATCTTGTGAGTAATTTAGTTGGTCATCTACTAGACAAGTGTGTCTCTCATTCAATCACTGAGGTTGTATTAAGGACTTGCTAAATGTTGCTGCTGAACTCTCTTGGCTGCAAAATTTTCTTCATGAACTTCTCGTTCCTTTGTTTAGCACCCTGCTTTTTGTGAAGTGACAACCTCACTGCCATTTTCCTTATGGCTAATCCTTTGTTTTGCTCATGCACAAAGCATTATGAGGTTTACTTACCCTTTTTTTGTGAGAAAGCATCTCGCGAAGAATTGGAGGTCCATTACATTTTCTTCTCTTGATCAAGTAGAAAGCATAATGATGAAACGCCTCAGTTTTCAACTATTACCTTTGCTTCATGACGAGCTCATGGTTCCCTTTGACTTGTTTCAGTTGAGGGGACATATATTAGATAATCATTGCCTGTCCTGACATCAACCTCATCCCTTATTTGTTTTAATTTTTATTTTTCAAATTGTTACAGCACACTGACAGATAAGGCTCACGTCAGTACATATTTATGCTGTAACTGTGGTTCAATGTTAATGAAAAACTCTTTAAGGTTGCATTCGCTTCATAGTTGAAATCGAAATCAGAATCGGAATTGGGGTCCACTAGAATCAGAAACAGAATGTTAGATTCCTCTCTCATGTTTGGTGCGAGACTGAATCGAAATCAAAGTCATATTACAGTGTTTGGTATATATAGATATAAGAATCGAAAATGAGTTTAGTTTATCAATTATGACATTATAGTATAAAAAATTTATTCAATTAATTTAATATAAAATAATAATATTATAAATATATAATTATTATATGACATTATTTTATTAAGTTATATAATAAATAATTTTTACAGTACCAAACATTTTGATAATCATGTACTTGATTATACTTTACATATTATATTTTATCATATTTTTTATTATTAGCAGTGTTTTAAAGGCTCAATTGAGGCTCGCCTCAAGGCAAGGCATGCTTAAAACGCCTTGAGGCTCAATCTAAAATACCAAATTCCAAAAAGGCTAACACATTACATGCTAAGGCTTACGCATTTTTACAAAAAACACGCCTTTTGCGTAGCAAGTATTTTACGGAGTACATTTAATTTTTCTTTTCTACATTATTTTTGTGATTTTCTTAATTTTTACTTTATTTTAAATATATATAATTTATTTGACAATTTTTTATCTTAAAAAACAAATTGTCAAAAGGCTTACGCGTGCCTTTTAAAACATTGACTATTAGTTTTTTGTTTTAACTACATTATTAATATTACATTTTATCTTATATTTTATGATTATGATATATTAATATATAATTTATTAAATGTAAATATAATCTCATATATTAATATTATAACATAATTTATTATTAAATATAAAATAATAATAAAATAAAATAACAACCGTAACATTATATTTTATTATGCAATAGTATTATATTCTTTTGTATATTATTACTATTATATATTTGTATTATTAATATTAATAATTAATATTTTTTTTTAATTTTAAGATTATATGTAATAATATAATAAATAGATAGCGATGCCACAATTATATCACAGTATTTTATAATTTAATATTGTTCTATTATTTTCTATGTGTTATAATATTATTTATATATAACATAAAATAAATAATAATGGTAGTATTATTTTTTGCATATGTAATATGTATTATATAATTTATAATTTCATATTAATATTATACATTCATTATTAAATTTTATTATTAATGATAATATCATAATAGTTTATATTTTATATCATTTTTCATAATATAATAAATCAATAATCATATCACAATTATATTGTAATATTTTAATATTTTTAGTACCATTCAATTGATTTTTATATGTTATAATATTATTTATATAATAAAAAATATTAATAATGATGTTTTAGATTTTATATATATATATATATATATATATATTTGATTGTTATTTTCTAAATTTATGTAACATATTATATGTAGGCACGCATGGGTATGTATGTATATGCCTTATAAGGAATAGGGTAATAAATACTGTGTTTTTAGGAATTAGGATTTGATTCTGGAATAAGAGACAAGAATAAAAAAGTAGGCAAAAGGGGGAATCTGGTTCCTTCATGGAATGGAAATCGGAATGCGATTACCGTAAAACAAATGCTAGAAATGGGAATCAACCATTCCGCTTCTTATTCTTAGAGTTGATTCCCAACCAAACACCACCTTAATTGATAAAATCCTATACTAATGATTGGTTACTTTTTGGGAGGGAAAAGAAAGAGAGGAAACATGTTTTTAAGAATGTCCATTAGTTCAGCTGAAAATTGAGATGAATAATATGGATTTTGGTTAATTGACCAGTCACCAGATAATTACAAAATAAGTTGAATTGTTAAAAATCAATGTATTTGGCAATTTGGATTTTAGATGTTTAGAAAGAAAAAAAAAAGGTAGAAGAAGCAGAAGAAAGAAACTAGAGCAAGGCCATTCTTCAATTTTGTGGCAAGAACTTGTCATTGATAATAATTATCTGTGAAAGGATTTGAATGAATGTGCTCTGATCAAGAATGTGTTCTTTGTTGAATTTCAAACAATAAGTAGAGCTATGTGCGGTAATACTGAAGTAAAAATTAATTCTTCCTGTGTGCACTCTGTATGTGTGTGATGTTGATACCATGACATTCTTAGTTATTATCAAGTACATTGCCTAGTTTGTGGGCCTGTGGCTTCTGCTATGTGTGGACTAAATAATCAGCTATATAGTTAAAGTTCAAACTGTATGCTGATGGCAATTTTTGTTTTTTTTTTTTTTTAAAGCTTTGTTTTACCTGTGAAGTATGATCATAAGATTTTTAACTTTTAGGGCAAAATACACAACTTCCCATGAGATTTATTAAAGAGGCACTGACCCGTAGTTTCTGAAAATGACATTAAACTCTCCTTTCAGTGACAAAAAAAAGGGTGTCAAATTTTCTGTTTTTTTTTTTTTTGGACAGTCTTTTGACGTTTTTCTTAACTCCTGTTCAATTATTCTCTCTTTCGGTATCTCCAGCTTTAAGGCACAAAATGGGTTACCCATCTTTGTCCCCCAATTGCTCTACAATTACAAAACAATAAAAATAAAAATAAAAAAAGAAAGTTGCAGCAAAAGTATCTGTTTGATGTTTCTGCTGATTTGGGCTCTTGATTGCCCACTAGTGGCGGAAACTGGGACAAACACCCGAACGTTACAACATTGCAACAACATAAGCAGAGCATCTCATCTTCATCCTGCTTGCTGCAGCTGCATTCACGAGCTTCACTTCCCAAATCCCCATATACAAGTCTCTCATGCTCATTTGACTGAAACCTGAATCAGCATGAGTCAGATATGACCTCAAACCTGAAGATACAGAATTTGAATGGGGATTTGGGGTCTCTGGAGCCAGTGAACTTAGCAACTAGGAACTTGACCCAAGTTGTATTGGCTGCCTTCCAAATCAGCTTACATGGTCCTCAACCAGTGATTTCAACTGAGTGCAGTGTGCATCTGCACTGATTGCTCTCAGAAAGCTGAATCTTATCTTCGTCTTCCTCCTACTGTCCTCTTTGCTGCACCCTGCTTGGTGCTGGTTGCTCAATGTCTTCGTGCGCCCATACTTCAGGTTCAAATGCTGCATTACAGAGTTTCTTTCTGAACATGACATGCAATTTTCAAAAGAGATTCACCTAAAACTCCTGATGAGGACTGTGTATCTAAAATGTGTTTGAAAAAATACACCAACCAGAATTACTAATTATCACTAGGGATCATCTAGAAATTAAAAAAAAACAGACACCAATATGGCATTTCTTTTCCTATGCATGTTCAAAAATTCTATGAATGGAAGATATTTGAATTCAAGCCTCAAATCAAAATCTAAAATCAAATGGGAAAAAAGGTTGGGAAAGGTAAAAATGATGGCAAAATGGTTTAAACAATTTTTATTTTTCTTGATATAGCAAATTTCCAGTATCAATTTTCATGGAAGGGGTAAAGTGTCAAGAAAATTATATGTCCAGTAGGTCTGTGTCATTTTAGAAACTTATGGGAGGTCCTTGTCTTTTTATAAGCCTCAAGGGAGGTCATTGTTTTTAGCCCCAATTTTCAAGCAACAAGAGCTATGTAAGTAAAGAGGAGTTGTGTTCAAGGTCTTCAATTTCGATTTTGACTCAAATTTCGAAGCTCTGAAGTACGGAAATTTCTATTTTTGATGTTAATTTCGATTTCTATTTGGAAAAATAATGGAAATCAGTAGTAAAGCATATAATTTTTTTATGAAGCTTTTGAAATGATTAATAGAAATAATAGTGTTCGTTTTAAGACTAGTATATTACAAGTAAATGCATCTATGCTGTGTATGAGGTGAAGTTGTAATATAATATGTGCATCAAACATATTTTGTAAGATAGGATTCGACCATTTATGTATGATTTCTTGTACACTGTCCCTTCACACTGGGAATGTACATTAAACATATTTAGTGAATCAATTAATACAAATGAAATTCATAAATCATTTATATATTATTTATTATGCAAATAATGATAATTTAGTCATGAATGGTTAAAAAAAATGTTGTTGTAAGTTTATTATTTTTATAATTTCAAAAGCACTTGTAATAGTATTTTGTTTCGATAAAAATAAATAAAATAATTTAAGAGAGAAATTTTACTTCACTCTTAAATCTCTCATTTGAATTTTGAGGAAATTTCATTGCATAGTTCAAATTTTGACAAGTTTCGCTAAAATTTCTAGATTTCGATATATTTTAGATAATTCGTTGAGATTTTGATGGAAATTATGCAAGAAGGAAATTGAATGCCATTTCGATTTTGAGGGTCATGGAAATCAAAAATTTTGACGGAAATGTTGACAATTTCAAGGAAATTTAAGACCATGATTTTGTTTACTTATTGAAGTACTAACACCTACACAATTTGTGATTCAACTGCTATTGGTGATATTGGGTGCAGCCAATCTCGGTCGTTAGAGGGATTTTTTTTTATGACAAAAATCTAGGAACATTAAAAAAAAAAAATCAATTGAATATTAGTTGTTTTAACTCACCTTCTCAAATCTGTCTATAGTTTACTTGTCTGTCTGATGACTACTGGTGAGAGGTTCACTTAGTCGAGCCAAGTTAACTTCTCCCAATATCAAGTTCCCTTCTTACTTTGAGCACAGTTTTGGTTACCCTACTTGCAGATTCTAGTAGAATTCTCAGGCTTATTCTCCTGTTCTTGGCTACTTTGTTGAAACCCCCTCACAGATCCACCCCTTGAGAATGTCTAGACTGTTAATTTGGAGTGCATCCCTCATTTTAGTTGGAGGTTCATTGGGGCATATGCTTCTTCATTTTGAGCATTTACCTGGTTGGGAGTTCAATTCTGAAGTCTTGGAAAGTAATGTTGGGTGCGACTTCTCTGAAATATTCTAGCTATTCAGAAGGTGTAGAAGCATGTGACTATATTTCTAAGTGATTGGAAGTTTTTATTTGTTAAAAAATATCTGACCATCTGGGACATGGCTTCCTCTGAATATATTCTTCATGTGGCAACTTAAAGCAGATGTGAAGTTTTTTTGGCTGAGAAAGGAGCATTGCAATTGGCACACTCTTTGGGCAAGTCTGATTGAGGTTTCTTTCAAGTATTATCTTAGCCTCATTTGTCCTTCTCTTTTGTGTAGGTTTCTTTTTCAGGTTGGAAATCTTTTCCAACATTGGTATCTTTTTTTTTTCTCAGTGAAATCTTCTATTTCCCATAAAAAGGGTTCTAACTGTGTTTATTACTTGACCTTCTCTACACCATATGCCTATACTAAGGATATGTAGCTTTTAGTTCCTGGTGAGTTTTATTTATCGTATGAACTCCAGTAAATCTATACAAGTCGCTTTAAGAATTTAATGGTCAGAATCACTGAGATTTTTTAATGCTTTAACAGGTTTTCAAAATCATGTCACATCTGGTTTTTGGCATATAATGTTCAAATAAATTTGTGTTTTAGCTAGTTATATTTCTTATAATGAAACTTATCTTTTAAACTGGACTAAACATAATTTCTTAAGGGATTGTGAGAGATTGGATAGGCTTTGATATCATTTCTAGTTTGGGAAAAATATTTACTTTTAAATATTTTGATTTACAGGGGTCAATAGGGAGCACTAGGAAAGTTCTGAAGTGACCGTGTAGACACCCAATTTTGTCCGGGGCTTATATAACACAAAATTGGGCAAAATTTATTAATACAATAAAGTGAGGAAATACAGGAAAAATGAAAATACAGGGAAAATTGAAGTTTTACATTGAAAATAAAAAAAAAAAACAGAAAAGGAAAAAATGAAATGAAAGAAGAGGTGGGCCGGATTCTTCATGCTTGCAATTGCACACACACACACACACACACACACACACACACAAAAGAATGCCAGTTAAAATTCTGAATAAAGATTAATTGGTTTTTAAATGTGATTGAACAATTTAAATTGATTAATCAATTCAATGAGCAAATTAGTTTTAAGCTTGATTGATCAATTTAAAACTGATTGATCAATTAAATTTAAATCCAGTTGCTCCTCAGGCCTATAAATAGAGGATTTCATAAGGAAGGACACACACAGAAACTGAGGCATAGAGAGTAAATTGTTTATTGAGAGTTTTTGAAAGAATCGTGAGGATCAAGAAGAGCTGGGAGTTGGTAGGCTTGAGATTCAAAGGTGAGGAGCAAGAAGGTTGTTTGAAGGGCAAGTGCAGCAGAAAGGAATTCATGAAGGCTTGGGCAAAGGAAGAGGAAGCTGCAAAAGTCAAAATTCAGGGACAGAGGTAAACGCTGGCTAATTTGGTATTAGATTTATTTCAATATTTGGCAAATGTTGAATTTTGAACTTAGGATTCAATAATTAGAGTTCAAGTTTAGTAAGATAACAATTCAGATTTTTTCCCAGAAAATTCCAAATAAATTCAGGTATTTGACCCCAGTTCAGAATATCCAGGACTGGGTGTTGACTTGGATCCGACTTGAAAACCCGAGTCAACTAGACTTGGATCCAAGTCAACTGACCTGAGTACTTAACCTGGTTCTGACCCAAATTCTTTGACCCAAGTCAAAATTGACTTACGTCAGCCTAGCTCAATCTGCCCATTTTTTGTCTCTCATGACCCAAATGAATCTGGCTTTAATTTAGTCCATTTAGAAAAGAACCCATTTCCCAATTAGCTTGTGGCCCAATTTCAAATCCAAGCTAAAATTGGGCTTAAACCAACACAGTTAGCCTAACCCAACCAAACCCTAAACTCGAGTAGCCTAACCCTAAACCTAACCTTGGTTAACCTTAACCTTGATTTCTTTAATTGGTAGGAAAGTGAGAAAAAACACAGGAAAAGTAGAAAAAAAATTAAAAGAAGAGAAAAGAAAAACAAAAAGAAAGATTGAGAATACAAGAAGAGAAAGGGGATCAAAAAGGGGGTGGATACCCATCTCTTTAGGTTAGGATCTGTTGGTGGAGAGATCAAAGCTCTCTTCTCCTGCTTTTGAATTGAGACTTGCAAAACGAAAGTCGGGAGAGAATTAGAGAGATCGAAGGAAAGAGAGAATAAAGAGAGAGTGGGAAACTGAGATTCTTGTGAGAACAGAGAGAAAAAGGAGAGGTGAAAGAGAGAGAGAGAGTAAGATTCATGCGAGAGAAGAGAGAAAGCAAAAAAGGGAAAGAGAGAGAGGGTGACAGAACCATGCGAGAGAGAGAGAGAGAAAACAAAGAGATTTGGGGAAAGTAGAGAGGAAAGGAGAGAAGAGGGCAGGAAAGAGAGAACAGAAGTGGAGAAAGAAAAGAAAAGAGAGGAAAAAATGGGGTTTATATACATATAGATGCATGTCATCATACGGATGATGACGCATGGCATGCTCAGGGCTGCATGTCTGGGAAGAGACATGGCGCAATTCTAGTCGTCCAATGTGTGTTTTTTCTGGACGGCTGAATTGCTGTCACGCTAGCGATCTATGCTAAATTCTCAGAATCAACCAAATCATGCCACGTGGTGAGTGACATCATGTTGACGTCACTCTACTACAGAAAATTCAAAAAAAAATTAAAATTAAAAAAAATAGTGTCATGTGTCGCCATTGCTAGCCCACTTTGTCCCAATCAGATCAAACTGTTTTGACTTGGGTCAACCTGAGTTGACCAATTGACCCTATTTGAATCGCCGGTTTATTTATTTAATTTAAAAATTAATTTTTAATTTTTTAAAAAATTAAAAAATTAGTACAAAAATCAGGAAAAAATATTAAAAAATAAATAAAAAAATTAGTTATTTTTACTTTGATAACAAAAAAAGTAAAAATAAAAATACCAAAAATGAAGGAAAAAGTCTTTAAAATTTCAAAAAATTGCAGAAAAATGTTGAATTTTTTTTGGCAAATTCTAAAAAATTTTGGAAAAATCTAGAAATATTTTAAAGACTCTATTTGATCAAATTTGATGAATTTGTTTGATTATTATTTGTATATATTCTATTTTTGTGTGTGTGTGCGTCCCAATGATTAAACAAAGGGTAAAAAGGTATTTTAAGACCTCACTTGTATTAGTTCTAAGGGGGTTTATCTAATAAAATCTTCTCTTTTGGAGGTCTTATTATACATTCCTAAATTGTACTTTATTATATATTTTTTTTTGAAAATTTTAGTGTTTTATTTATTTATTAAGGAGTTAAATAAAGATCATTAGATTCAATTTAGGTATAATTCATAGTTAATTAGGTACTGTTCGTATAACATATGTGTAGGGGATGCTAGTACCTTCCACTCGCATGACTGAACTCCTGATCCAAACTTTGGCAAATGTAAATCGAGACTATTGGTTTCTTGGCTTTAGGATTAGTCAAGAGATCAATCTACGAGTAGTGATTAGGTGAACTAACCCCATTTAAGAAAATAATAGGTTAGTGACGACTCCATCGAACTTATATTGTTATCATCTCTTGCCATTCTGGGCCCTTCTCCGGGACGTTGCGATAGATTGCATTTCCTTTTTTAGGAGTGAACCTGGAGCCCACATGTTAGATGCATTTTCGTAAATGTACTTTGCTAGAGACATCTTTAAGTTTGACATTTCGAAGGTTTTTGTAAAGACATACCAATTAATTTTTCTATACCAGTGTATCACTCAACCCACAGCAGAGCAGACATCCACTTTTATACTCATAGCAGTGGCAACATAGTTTACCCCCTTGTGGTTCTGTTGCAGGCAGATTCCTGGATGGCTTTCAACTCCACTTCGTTTCCTCAGTTAAGGTGGAACGTCATGTTATTAAATGCATTTGTGAAATTTATAGATTTTGACATTTTACCTATGATTAGGTGATTAAAAAGGAAGCTTGCCTCTTGAAATAGTATATAGGTCTCCAAAAATTGTTCTTTGAATCAGTTTGAACTGCCCTATGATGATTTGTAGAATTTGTAGGCCGCTTCAAAAATTATTGATGTTTCTGATTAATTTAGACTATGGGTATTTTGTGCTGAGTACATGGATGCAAACAGGATCCAGGACTCTGCTGGTTGTCATTTGGAAAACACTTAAATGTAGCCATATTTGGTTTATTGGTGATGAATTGTGGGATGAGGGAGAGACCTAATATGTGGGAAGTTTTCATATTCACATCTGATCAATACGTTCCCCTGAGGAACGATGTAGAGCAATGTATGAGTTCAGAACTTCTGATTGGGAAGGGTGATTGGTCATGATAGGCATGGTCCTGCATTGGTCAAGTCTTGCAGCTTTATTTTGAATTGTTTTATGTTTTATATTGGCTTGTCTTGAATGTGTTTTTGTTGTTGCAGCAAGGGTGATGCTTGGACGCCTTGTATTTATATCATATGGTATGGTTAAAACTCATGAGCATATTAAGCATGGAGGCATGCACATGATCCCACGTCATATAGAGTAGGAGACTCTTTGAGTATGAAATTTGAGGCCATTCAAATTTATTATATAGTATCTTGTACATATTAATTCTATTTGGCTTAAATATTATGACATTAATATATTTAAATCAATATCTTATTCAGTATATATGTACCCACACATTATTTAATGAATATGGTTCACTTTTTGTTATTTTTAGTTTAATGGTTAATATACACTTGTGGTTTTGTTGGGAGCATAGATTTCAGGCTTTGTATTTGGATGTGTGTTTTGGAAACTCAATATTTTAGTATTGGACTGTTCAAATTAGTACAAGCCAAATCCAAGGTTTAGATTCCAAGCCCAAACACGGGATTAGTGTTTTGTGTGGAAACTATCGTTTTATTGGGCTAGATGTTAAGTTTTTAAATATATTATTTTGATCTGTTTTTGAAAGAATATTTGAACATGTTTGTTTGCTGCAATGGTGTTGTGCATTTGCATTGCACATCCCTATAGGCCTTAAGCTAATGCAATTTATTTTTAGCTTATGTATGCTATTTTGCGCATGGTCGGATTCAGTGTTATATTTTACTGTATTACGTGCACTGCATGTGCCATGAGCTGATGCATTTTATGCATGACCAGATTTTGTGTTATGCATTTAATATAATTTTAAATAAAGCTGCATAAAATCTGCATCCTTTTTTCTCAACATGGCATTTACGAGTCCTATAAAGATGGCCTACGACATGGAATTATTTGCTCAAACATTTTATTAGATATTTTTTCTGTACAGGGATGACATCGTCTTCAAAGATCCTCTCAACACTTTTGTTGGCATTCAGAACTATAAATCAATCTTCTGGGCGCTGCGATTCCATGGCAAGATATTTTTCCAGGCCTTGTGGATTGACATCATTAGCGTGTGGCAACCAGTGGAGAGTGTCATAATGGTTCGGTGGACTGTCCATGGCATCCCACGAGTCCCATGGGAGGCTCACGGTCGATTTGATGGCACTTCTGAGTATAAACTTGATAAAAATGGAAAGATCTTTGAACATCGGGTTCACAACATTGCTTTCAACTCACCACCCAAGTTTCAAGTGCTCTCTGTGCAGGAATTAATTCAGTCTCTTGGCTGTCCCTCTACGCCAAAGCCAACTTATTTTGAGATTTCATCGTTCCACATGATGGAATTCATGCCATTAATGGTGCAATTTTCTTGGATTAAGTGCCTTTCAGCCTCTGCTTTAGCGTTCACTGATAGATGTATGGCAGAAAGTTCGAAGAGAACATAGTCTTTGCAGACATGCTTCTCAAGTTTTGATGTTTGTTGTGGTATGGTAAAGTAAATAGATCCTGGCAGGATCCTTGGTGGCTGAAAACTTGGTTTATACTGCAATATGTGACTCAAGTTGTATCATACACTATTTAGGAGGTGCCCAGTCTGTGTTGTATGCTGAAAATTCGGCCAGCAAAGGAAACAATATTTGATCAGTTGGGTGTAATTTCTTGGCTTGATTTTTCAAGCTTATACATACACAGTTTTGTATAGTAAGAAGTGCACACTAATGTTTCTCTTCCTCCCTCCCCTGTGCCGATGCTTAATACAGTGCATGGTTTGCTTTTGTTCATTGAGTGCCAGCTGTTTATGTATATAAAATGTAACCATGTAAATTTTTGAATCCCTGTACAATAAATTTTGATGGTGACATACTTCCCCACAGAATGGGTAACCTAGACATTGCCCAAAGATGTGTAAATTTTAGGTTATTTGTTTTACACACGTGTCTATTGCCATGGTATCAATCTGTAATTAGTGGACTTTGCTGTATGTCGCTATCTGCTCGAGTTTTCATTTGCAGGTGTAGTTTTTTCGTATTGGATGGTGCGCACAAATGTGGCAGTGGTACCACCATGTGTTTAGGACATAAGGTTATAGTTTGTGTGTAAATCCAGTGGGTTTCCTAACAGAGAATTTTAGTATGGTGGTTTTTATTTCCTCCTTCCCCCTTCTTTGAATCTAATTACTCTGCCCCTTTTTTAATGTTTAGATTGATTTGGGTGAGCAGTGGCCTGAGTCGGGGAGACCAAGGCAGTGTCACGATCTCTTCTCATCCGGGTATGTATTTATCTTAAGGGATGACTTTTATGGGATAAAACTGCATAAACTAAAAGGCCGAAGCGGCTAACGCCCTACAAGATTTAGGCAGAGATTGTAACTCATAGCATGTCCTCGTAGTTCTTCTCCCCTTGCACCCGGTCTCCTGTGTCTGGCTCTTTCATTATCTATGTCATTGCCTTTTTTCTTTTCCTCTTTTTTAAGCCCAAATGCGAATGTGGAATAAGAGGCTTTCATAATCAACTTAGCTTTCGGCGATACTTGGTTTTCAAGTGAAGGGGGGACCTTTGCAACTTGCCACAGAACCCGTCCAATCTGCCTTTATTCTCTCCTTTTCTCCCTTCTGTCCTATTTGGAGCCTTTTTGAGGCCCTAGGTATAGAATGATATACGATAGGATATTATTCTTATTGTTTGGGATTCCCATTTGGCACTCATTCATCAAGTAATGTGTTTTTTATATGCATATTTTTTCACTTAAACACTAAAATTAAATTTGATTAATGAAGTATCTATTTTGATTTTTATCTAATGTGACGAGAATGTGATGAAAGTCACTCGCGCAAAATCTTCCTTTGTATCTGTGGAAGTTGTTTCATCTTGATGAAATTGGAAAAAAGTAAGCATGCGCATAGCGAGACTTGAGAACAATTGCTCTTTGTTTATTCTGTGTCATGAAATTATATTTTAAAAAAATTATATTATTTTATTTATATTGACAATATAAGATATCAAATTCTTGTACTTTGATCCTCCTATGGACCAAGTATAACTTAAGGTTCTTATTTTAATTCGAAAATTTAGACCTTGGTGTCCAACTATGATAGTGTTAAATTGGTGTCCGACTATGATAGTGTCCGACTATCTTGCCCTAATAATTATTTGTCTCGTGTGTATGAAGCAAGCTCTCAATTTTATGTAAAAGTGTCATATCCCCTGATTTCCTCGGAATAATCCCATGCAAAAATGTCATATCCTCCTCACCTTTTTATTGAGGCTTTGTCAGAAAACACCAAGGAAAAGAAAGAAAAATATGAAGGAATCCGTATTTTCATGTTTGATTATGAAAGAAAGTGTTTCTTTGATGAAGAAAAAAAAATTTTCGTATATCAAATTTATAAATAAAATTTTAATTTTATACCATTAATATTCTTAATTTTTAGTCATATTAAAATAAAATTTCATTTTGAATAAGATTTAACATAGAAGGAAAACATAATCGAAAATGAGTTTCCTCCTCATTTTCATTTCCTTTCATTTTTTCAAATAAAATTCTTAATAATCTAAAAAATCATTGAAATAACTAAACTTTTGAATTTGTTAAATGAGAAATAAATTAGGTAGACATGCTCCCACTCTCAGTACATTTAAAAACGATGAAAAGGAAACGCCAAAGTTCTTGTAATTAGATGCATACGATGGTGATCATGCGGACCACATGGACTTGCAAGTCACGCATGCTTCATAGTGCATAACTCAGTCATCACTCAACGAGAGGTAAGGTGTCAACGAACAATATATATATATATATAGACAAAAATAAAATTTTCACCTCTCAGTGGCTTATGCTTTTGAATCAATTGGAAATTGATTGATGAGCAGTTCATGTTTCCTGCTTTCTGAAGAAACAAAAAATGGCAAACTCCAATCACCAAGTACTCATTATATATGAGAAATCATGAATTGCTCCTTAAAACATTTCTGATTTGAAATCATAAAAAGTCACACACAGCAAAATGTTAATACACAGTGATTGCGCATGATCCACAAGTGGGTGAATTGGATAAAAGACCAGTAGGTAGATGCTCCCAATCATTTCTGTCATTAATTATTCATTAACATTGCTACCTTGCCTTCAAAGTTGGGTTCCATTTGTGCTTTATGCACCTCTCAACAGCATTAGTCCTATGCTACAAATGTTCATGAATTCCATTTCTTCTTCTTCTTCTTCTTAGTTTGAATTATACAATGAGAAAAGATTTATCTTTCATTTCTAATTGTTTTTCGTCCTCTTCCAAAATTAGAATGAGATATTCCTAATTTGAAAATTTTAAGCTCTTAATTGTCGAGATGTTCCCTTAAAGATATTAAACAATTCATTGCTATCAAGATTAAAAAATAATAATAATAAAACTATAAAATATAACGATGACTCATGTTTGACAATTGCATTTTGCAAATTGTATTATATATATATTTTTTGAAAGTTTTGATAATGCTAAATTTCCTACTGCTTGAATTATTATTCGACCAAAGACACAAACCTCTCTTAAGATTTGGTAAAAAAGATACATTTTTAAAGGTTTAAAAAATATCACATACCTCCCTTGATATTTGATTTTTGGGACACTTATCCCTTTAAAATAATTGTCTTTGTTAATATTGCATTAGCTTAATTTTAGAAATTGAGAGATATTTTGGTGATTTGTAATCCCTTCAATTAAGGGAATTAGTTTCCTATATATATTTAGGTGATTTGTTAGGATCTTGATTTACTATTGTAAACTTATATATAACAATCCATTTTGACTGTAAAAAAGTCAATGGGAAGACAGTTTTTTTTCGAAAACTTATTTTTGTCAGTATTTTTTCCAAATATGATAGAAGAGGTTTGTGTTTGTTTGATGAATCTCAAGTGAGATTTATGAAAAATTTTGAGATCTCATATGAAGTTCTTGAAAATTTTAAAATCTTAAAAGGAATTCCTTTTTTTTTTTTTTTGTCAAATCTCAATTAAGATCAATTTCTTTTATCCTTTGTTTTCATGATTAAAAATGTGTTTTTGATTTGCAGAAAAAATTCAACACGCCTAATTAGTCATCTAGGCAATATTATTTCTTTTGTAATTTACATGTAGTTCAGTTATGTAACAAGTGTTTTTTTGTGTTATAGGGTTAATTAATGCTAAATAAATTAGAATTTATTTTTTATTTTTAAAGAAAACATAAACAAGCACCCCATTATGGCATGCTTCAAAATTAATGAATTTAAATTGTTTTTACATATTTTTATTTTATGAAAATAAGGTTAAATGTTGTGCAATTTTGTTGTAAGTTAAAAAAAAAAAAAAGATGACAAAGATTATTATATAATTTAATTTTAGAATATTTAACTCTTCTAATCTTTGCTAACAAAATTAGGTTGAGATCATAATATATATCCCAAAGGATATGTCCCACATGAATGATATGGGTCCCACATGAAGGGTATATGTCCATATCTTAAAAAAATATTGTATGAATGTATTTATGGGTTAACATGAAAGAATTAGTTTAGAATTAATGAGATATTTATGGCTGGAAGATATATATATATATATTTGCTGTTGTTATGGGGAGTAGCTATAAGGGACAAGCAAACATTAAGCTAAACTAAGGAAAAGAGAGCTAAAGAAGAGAAAGGAAAAACTAAGTTCATAAGCTCTAAGGGTTAGCTTAATGGTGATGTTGGCCACAAGGTAAAAGAAAGGAAGAAGAAAGGCATATAGGAAATTGTCCTCTCCTTGCCTCTACTCTCTAATCATCAGGAAATCCTATAAATCTGTTGAAGGAAAGAAAAAGACTAAGAAAAAGTAGGAGAAACAATTTCTACAGCTTTTTCGGGTGTACTTAGTTAATTTGGCATGACTGATTCCGATATGTGAAGTTTATGCAATGATTTATTTATTTTCCGTATAAAGGTAAAATAGATGTGAAATTTATGATAATTGAAGATCTTTTTACTGCAGTATATTTATAAAAATTTTTCTTACATGTGGTATCAGAGTTATGGTTAAAATTATCATGATCTTCCTTTCATGATAAAGATCGTTTTTTTTTTTTAACCCCTTATGATCTTGTTATGGGTTCATATGAAAGTTTGTGTTCATGATATTTTCTAGAATCAAACTGAAAAATTCATATGATAAATGATTTCTAAAAATATATGTGATATTTGATGGATTTATGGGGTTTTTGTTGATCTGAAAATTTTCTTACATGTGGACTGCCGACGGTTTTCCCCTGTATAATGATACAAAAGTAGGGCTGCCGAATGATATGCATGCAAATAATTTTATTACTTGATTAATTATGGAACATTCACATGTTATGCATGCATAAGCTGAACAATTTTACATGAAAGTAAGCTTATAAAATTCCTATACCAGGGAATCGATTATCTACTGTAAATTATGGATAAATTTTACTGAGTAAGGTATCAATCAATGTTTCTATTATGGTTAGCGTGTTGTCTGTGACTTTTTGAGTCCGATCCCTGTTTTGATAATAACAAACCATAGTATCCTACTTGTATAACTGAGTGTGAACAAGTTTATATTTCTGTAAGCACAAGTGATGAATGCAAAATGGAAGTCGTAAAGAGCATTGAGAAGAACACCAATCGGCGTATTCCATGGAACATTGAGGAGTAGAAGACATGAAAACTTTATTTATTTTCTAGGTTGTAATAGTAATTAAGGTTAATTGTGCATGCATCTTACATGATTTAAATTGAAGCTCTACTTGACCTTAGATTGACTATAGGACTTCCAAGTAACATGAAAAACCCTTTTCATAAAATTTCTAACTTATACAAAGGTTTTTAAATGATTTTAAAATTAAAAGAAGACAAAAACTAAATTTTTCAAAGGGGTCGGTCAACTAGCCAATTGACCAAACTTTAGAAATGAGCAATTTTATTACTCAATTTGATCTTATATCAAACTATGTTCACCATGAAAATTGTGGCATTTTCCCCTAACTTTCGTTTGATACCAAGAACGTCCAAATTGGAGTTACACAGAAAATGTTATGGCTAAAACACTAAAAGGTGTCCGTAACAGAAAAACTTCTTCATGTTTCTTCCATCTCATTGATGGGCATTTTTCTCAATCCAAAACTTCTTATCTTAAAATATGTTCAACATGAAAATTGTGGGTTTTTTTCTTAGATTTCTATTGATATCAAGAACATACAAGTTGGAGTTGTATAGAAAAAGTTATGGCTAAAACACTGAATAGTGTTCGCGTAGAAAAGTCGAGGCCGGTCGACCGAACCTTCATTACAGTCGACCGAAGCTCGGATTTCACGCCTCGGTCGACCGAAACTTGAGCTTGGTCGACCGAACTTATCAGGAAAGCATCCTAACGGCCAAAAAACGGTTAGTTTTCAAAATAAAAATATATTTTAAGATACCAACGACTATATAACGGCCACAAGGGGTTTTTGCCTATAAATATAATCCCAAAACACTTGAAAAATGTTAGAGAATCCCTTTGTCAATTT
The DNA here is from genome assembly GCF_029873635.1 of Malania oleifera. Lineage (NCBI taxonomy): Eukaryota > Viridiplantae > Streptophyta > Magnoliopsida > Santalales > Ximeniaceae > Malania > Malania oleifera. The sequence goes on from NC_080426.1 coordinate 50,228,814, forward strand.
ACTTTATCATTCTTTGATTCTCCCACACTTTTATACCTCATTTGTTCTTTAAATTCTCATTTTCTCCTACTTTTCTTTTATTTGAAAATCATTTTGGGAGAAAATATTCTTGGGGGTTTTATGTGAAGAGGCTTGAACATATATCATATACATATATATTACTTGATGGCCTTCTTCTTTCATTTGTGATATATTTTCAAAGATTAAAATGTCTCCTATTCTCTTCTTTGGAAAACCATTTTTGGGGAAAATATTTTTGGGGTTATATTTGAAGAGGCTTGAAAGCCTTATTGGGATTAATTTTACTAAGGTCAATCATTTTGAAGAAAACCCTAATATTTTCCTACTCTTATCTTGAAATATATTTGTTGGAGAATTTCTTTAGGTTATACAAGAGGGAGCCTTGAGCATATATCAATTTAACATATATTTGCTTGAGAGACTTCTTCTTTTATTTTATAAAGGTCAATCATTTTGATAGCAAAATCCTAGTTTCTCCTACTTATCTTGAAGTATATTTTTAGAGAAACTCTTTGGGTTATTTAAGAGCTTTGAGCATATATTCATTAATATATTGCCTTGAAAAGCTTCTTGAGAAAAGACTAAAGCATATATTCATTTTTGCTTGGTAACCTTTTTGATTTGAATTTGAAAAGGTCAATCATTTTAGAAAAGAAAATCATTTTCCAAACTCTTAAGTTTTACTTGAAAAATATTTTGAGAGAAAACCCATATTCTACATGAGCTTCATTTCAAAATCATATGAGAGTGCATATTAGATTTTAATGTTGTACGTCCATGTTTAGTTTAGAAGCATTTGTTTGTACACAAATTCTATTAAATATATTTGTATTCTAGGCGTGGCCTGAAGAGGGAGACTCGCCCTGTGAAGAGTCCTGGATAGACTTAGACTTGGTTAAGAAAGTCTCGGACTGACTTGGATCTGGTTAGGAAAGTTAGGTGCGTCATCCTGGTAAGGCGTGATGGTTGGGTTCAGTCCGGAATTGAAATGTGGGAGTCTTAGCCTCGTAAGTGAGACTGATTTGGTTTAGCCTGAAAATTGAACTGAGGTTTTCCTCGCCTCGTAAGAAGAGGATGTAAAAGGCTTCTACTCTACCTAGTTAAGTGAGCAGGAATAGTGGAATCCTTGGGGGGTGTGCCCAAGGCGGGGACGTAGGCTAGTCTGGCCAAACCTCGATAAAAAATCTAGTGTCATTCTCTCTATCTTATTTAAATTCCTGCACTTTAATTTCAGCATGTGTATAAATGTTTATTTAACGTCAAAATTATTTGCATATATACATTTGATTTAAATAAGATACTGCACACATGTATATTTGCTTTCACTGTTAAAATTATTTTATATACACGCGTATACATTGAATGAGATATGATATGTGGTGAATCGGTGTAATTTTTTAAATTAGTGAAAATGGTTTTAAAACCCAATTAACCCCCCTCTTGGGATCACACCAATTCCAACAATTGGTATCAGAGCCTCGTTGCAAAAGACTTAACCTCTTATGCTAAAGATCACAACGGCTCAACTTTTCAGTATATCCCAATTTTGAGGGTGAGCACTTCACAAATTCTCCATTATTTTCACTGCGTAGATTTTACTATGTGTTTATTTAAAATATCGATGTAAAATCGATTGATTAGAGGTTTTGGAATATGCTTCATACAGGATATCATATCCCATGGAAAATTGTTTTTAAAATTGCACGTTTCCCAAAATCTAAAAATGATTTGAAAATGCATGACTTTAACTTAATGCAAATCATTTGTATTGGTTTTTTGAGTCCGATCTCCGTTTTGATGCTGACAAACACAAACAGTTCTTATGTGTGCTTTTAAGTGCGTGAATAGGTATAATTTGGGTCACACATAGATCACGAGGACATGGAAGCCATGACACGACTCAAAGCTCATATTTGGCGTATTCCATAGAGTTAAAGAGCAAAGAAGAAGGAAGAGGACATTTGTGCTTTATTTGTGTTGCATTTATTTTCATATCTCTGGTCAGTAATAATGCATGCATCTGCATGATATGGATTGTATGCTCAGATGGCCGTAATTTGACTATAGGGAACCGAATGACCTTAGGCTGTTGACCAACACCAAATTTTTTCAGTGTCCCCAAATGACCTAGAATGACCCTAGGACACTCACATGCTATTTATTTTGAAAATCATTTTTGAGAATATAGTTTGGTTCTCTCCCAGATTATTTCCTTGATAAATATTCTTTAGGAGAAAATTATTTATTGCACAAATATTTCCTTGAACATAAACTCCATATTCTCTAAATACTTTTATTTGAAATAATCCTTGTTGGAGAACATAATAATATCCATGTATTTTATTTGCGCAAATTATTTAGATAAGCACCTTTACTCCCCTGAGCATTATTTCATATCATTGGAGTGTGTATTTTATTGAGCTTATTGTGTACATTTCAGCTTGTATGTTTCAAAAGCATTTTCATGTACAAAAATGGTTTTATTGTACAGTTGGGTTTACCCTGTGAATTGAACTGGGGAGTCTTAGCCCCATAAGTGAGACCGGTTCGATTTAGCCCGGAATTGAACTGTGGAGTCTTAACCCCATAAGTGAGACCGGTTCAGCTCAGTCTGAAAATTGAACTGGGGTTTTTATTGCCCTCTAAGGAGAGGATGTAAAAGGCTTTTGCTCCCTCCGGTTAAGTGAGCAAGTATAGTGGAATCCTTGGGGGGTATGCATAAGACGGGGATATAGGCTGGTTTGGCTAAACCTCGATAAATCTGGTGTTGCTCTCTCTATCTTATTTAAATTCCCACACCTTAATTTTAGCATGTGTATGAATGTTTATTTAATGTTAAAGTTATTTGCATGCACACATTTGATTTAAATAAGATATTGCACACGTGTATGTTCGCTTTTATTGTTAAACTCATTTTACATACACGTATATATGTTGAATGAGATGAGTTGTGGGGAATCGGCAAAATATTTTAAACTAGACGAAAAGTTTTAAATGTCATATTCACTCCCCTCTTGGGATCACACCAATTACAACAATTTGAGTGTCATGCATACTTTTACTTTGCCTTAGCTACTAATGTTATTGAAAAGTTCATGTCTTGTTGTAGTGTTAAGGTTTCTGGGAATATTTGAAAATGTAGAAAAATCGAGAGAGAGAGAGAGAGAGAGAGAGAGAGGTGAAAGCCACTATGAGCTTAATCAATTAAGAAGGAGTAAACTGGAAAGGTAGATCTTCCTCCTTCTACATTATTTGATGCTTGATTCACATGTTGTATGTTTTATGTTTATTCTTACTATGTGAATCTTGTGATGTTTGCATACCATCTTATGAAGTGTTTTTTAAAAGGAATTTTTTCTCATAAGATCTTTATTAGAATATAATATATAAAGGGAGCATAATGCTTTAAATGCCTAAATAGTATTTTGTGCTTAAAATTTCAAATTTTAAAATACACTATTGTTTTATTAAGATTTGTTGAATAGCATGCCTATATGAAAACTAAAGTGATATGTCCAATCTATGCTTAATATATCATCATGATTGGTCAATTTTAGAAAATGCATTTTTGAGTGAATCTCCTTTAAATGGACAAAACAGTTTTAATTGCTATAAGATTCATGATGCTCTATATGCTTAAAGTTTAAAACTCCTGAATATAGCATGACTTGTCCATCACACAGTTTTTAATTTTAGGGAATTAATATTATATATATCATATACCCTTAAATTCACAATGGAACTTAAAGCTCATCCCGTATTTGAAAATTTTGTTATGCCAAATACTATTATTAATATGAAATTCTTTGATTGCATAACTGAGGGGGAGCACAGATTTTTTGTTAAAATCAACTGTTTGAGCTAAATGCCACTATCCTGTGCTTGTTAAATGCTTGCATTATTTAATGGATAGTTTATATTTTATTTAATTGAACTACCTGATTGCATATTTAGTTTAGAATGCCTCCTGCATGACGGATACAGTTGATGAGAATTGCATGCTGGTAGTGGATATAGGTTCTCGCATGCCTTTAACTGAATGGTATCTGCATGATACATATTATTTTATGTTGTTTGCTTGAATCTATCAGGTTTCAGGTACATGAAAAAATGGGGAAAAGTCCAATTTACAGACGAAATGCTGCCGAAATTTTGGTAGAATTTTTCCCAAAAATAAAACCATGTATCAAGATAATTAGTTATTGCATGCCCAAATGTTTTTGAAAGGATGAGTGAATGATAAATGAATATTTATTTTCATTTGTAGTTAAAAACGCATGCACAATAACATATAGGGAAGACTATACTGAACATATGATAAAATGCCTTAACAAAAAACCAGTATAGTTGCATTAAAAAGACCACTTATACTGTCTGGTATACTTAGTGAAATCAATTTTTGATTAGTATAAGTAACACATTTCCCTTCCTAGGATGCACAGTAATTGCATAGGTTAGTACATGTAAAATCCAAACCGCTATATATTTTGAAGACATGTACACATGTAGTTTGTGTCTTAGGATGAACTTAGTTCATGAACACCATTTGGTCAAATTCTTTGGATTATGTACTTTTTCTCCAGACCCAAATGGTAGAGCATCATCCCTTTTAAATTGAATGTCCTATATTTTGATGATGGTCCATTGACTAAAGAATTTGCATGACTTAGGGGGAGTTTTTTATTTTGCGCACGCTCAGTGTGTTTTGAGTTGTGCCATCCCCTATTGCATAATTTTTGAGTATAGCATTGATTGGTTATCGTGCATTGAATAGATATGCAATATGTTATGCTTGTGTGTTGAACGCCTAATATTTGCTACATGTTGAAATCCTTTGGAGGATGAATATATGATGATTGCGCTTTAAATGAATATCTTGTTTGAAAATGAACTCATGTATGCATGCAAATATACAAGGGGAGCTTAAGCTCCGTCCTCAAGAAAAAGATCAAAATCACCTATCTTATGGACTCATGTGCCTCATTGTTTTTGTTTTTGACTCCTGAAGTTGTTCTTAGTACCTTGAGCATCATATAGTCCTTCATTGAATTATACTTCGATATGGATTGTTCTTGGCATGTACAAATACTTTTTAGGACTTTATTTCAATCTTTCGGTGCATGTGTTTCCTATATGAGTGATTATACTGGTTGCTTGTTGAAAATTTCCTAATTACCATCTAGTATATTTGCTTAAATTGTTGCTTATACTGTTTAATGAATTTTCACAATTTGTATCAGTATAAGTAGTTAACAGCATCTAAGCTCGTATTCAAATTGATAGGGGGTCCTTTTGAACTTAAATTTTCATCTTGTTGTGCACACCCATTCTTTTGCTTAGATCTATATTAAATTTTCAGTGGCATGTAGATTAAAGTATGATGATTGTATTGAAAATCTTAAATGAAAATATGTTATTTAGCCAAAAGTCAATTTAAGTTTTGCCATATGATCTTGCAATTAATTTGTATGATATTTTTGAATCAATATGGTTACATTTATTTCTAGTTAATGAAATGTTCCGTGCTTGAATGTATACCAGAAAAATTTTGCTTGCTTTAGTTCTTATGTTAAAGTTTCTTTTTCAACAAGCATTGTCCCCAGAACTTATTAGTAATATCCAAAAGGGGAATTTTTTTTTTGGCAAGAATGATCTTATAATTTCTAAATCTTATTTCTTGTCTATGAGCTTAAAAGCAATCATGACAGGTACTATTTAGTTTAAAAAAACCATTTGTGTTATGATTTTTTAAAAAAGTTTTTAAGCGCTTTGGACTTTAAATAGTATTCTTTTCAAAGAAATTTTGTTTTAGTCCTTTTTCTGATGACAAAAGGGGGAGATGCTTCTTGAGCAAAATTATAAACCCCTTTTATCTCTCTGCCTTTTGTTATTCAAAATGGAAAATGACAAATGCACAAATTTGAATATTTTGTTAAAATAGCTCCAAACATAAACTGCACACTGAACCACTGAGCTTAACTATCAACTTGAAAATTTGTGAAGTCTTCATGTTTATGATTGAGCATTTTTGAATATCATTTTGAATTTATGCATATTGTAAGGGGAAGCCTTATCAGGCAATCCCAATTTTGCTCCTGTGTTTGTCATCATAAAAAATAAGGAGATTGTTGACTTTTTGAGTCCGATCCCTGTTTTGATAATGATAAACCACAATATCCCACTTGTGTAACTGAGTATGAACATGTTTATATTTCTATAAGCACAAGTGATGAATGCAAAATGGAAGCCATAAAGAGTACTGAGAAGAACACCAATTGGCGTATTCCATGGAACATTGAGGAGTAGAAGACACGAAGGCTTTATTTATTTTCTGGGTTGCAATAGTAATTAGGATTAAATGTGCATGCATTTTACATGATTTAAATTAAAGCTCTACCTGACCTTAGATTGACCATAGGACCTCCAAGTAACATGAAAAACCCTTTTCATAAAATGTCTAACTTATTCAAAGGTTTTTAAATGGTTTTAAAGTTAGAAGAAGGAAAAAACTAAATTTTTCAAAGGGGTCGGTCAACCGGCTAGTCGACCAAACTTTAGAAATGAGTAATTTTATCACTTAATTCGATCTTATCTCAAACTATGTTCAACATGAAAATTGTGGCATTTTCCCTTAGATTTCGTTTGACTCCAAGAACGTCCAAATTGGAGTTACGAAAAAAGTTATGCCTAAAACACTGAAAGGTGTCCGCAATAGAAAAACTCCCTTCATGTTTCTTCCATCTCATTGATGGGAATTTTTCTCAATCCAAAACTTCTTATCTTAAAATATGTTTAACATGAAAGTTGTGGTATTTTCTCTTAGATTTCTATTTATATCAAGAACATCCAATTTGGAGTTGTATAGAAAAAGTTATTGCCAAAACACTGAACAGTGTTTGCGCAAAAAAGTCGAGGCCGGTCTACCGAACCTTCATTACGGTCGACCGAAGCTCGCGGATTTCAAGCCTTGGTCGACCAAACCTTGAGCTTGGTTGACCAAACTTCTCGGAAAAGTATCCCAATGGCCGAAAATGGCTAATTTTCAAAATAAAAATATATTTTAAGATCCCAATGACTATATAACGGTCACAAGGGGTTTTTGCCTATAAATATAACCCCAAAACACTTGAAATATGTTGGAGAATCCCTTTGTTAATTTAGTTTATCATTCTTTGATTCTCCCACACTTCTATACCCCATTTGTTCTTTAAATTCTCATTTTCTCCTACTCTTCTTTTATTTTAAAATCATTTTGGGAGAAAATATTCTTAGGGGTTTTATGTGAAGAGGCTTGAGCATATATCATATACATATATATTGCTTGATGGTCTTCTTCTTTCATTTGTGATATATTTTCAAAGATTAAAATGTTTCTTATTCTCTTATTTTGAAAACCTTTTTTGGGGAAAATATTTTTGAGGTTATATTTGAAGAGGCATGAATGCCTTATTGGGATTAATTTTACTAAGATCAATCATTTTGAAGAAAACCCTAATATTCTCCTACTCTTATCCTGAAATATATTTTTTGGAAAATTTCTTTGGGTTATACAAGAGGGAGTGCCTTGAGCATATATCAATTTAATATATATTTGCTTGAGAGGCTTCTTCTTTTATTTTATAAAGGTCAATCGTTTTGATAGCAAAACCCTAGTTTCTCTTACTTATCTTGAAGTATATTTTTGCAAAAACTCTTTCGGTTATTTAAGAGCTTTTAGCATATATTTATTAATATATATTGCTTGAAAAGCTTCTTAAGAAAAGGGTAAAGCATATATTCATTTTTGCTTGGTAACCTTTTTTATTTGAATTTGAAAAGGTCAATCATTTTAGAAAAGAAAACCATTTTCTAAACTCTCAAGTTTTACTAAAAAAATATTTTGAGAGAAAACCCATACTCTACATGAGCTTCATTTCAAAATCATACGAGAGTGCATATTAGATTTTAATGTTGTACATCCCTGCTTAGTTTAGAAGCATTTGTTTGTACGCAAATTCTATTAAATATATTTGTATTCTAAGCGTGGCCTGAAGAGGGGGACTAGCCCTATGAAGAGTTCCGGATAGACTTAGACCCGGTTAAGAAAGTCCCGGACTGACTTAGACCCGGTTAGGAAAGTTAGGTGCACCATCGTGGTAAGGCGTGATGGTTGGGTTTAGCCTATAATTGAACTGGGGAGTCTCAGCCCCGTAAGTGAGACTGGTTCGGTTTAGCCCCGAAATTAAACTGGGGTTTTCCTCACCTCATAAGGAGATGATGTAAAAGGCTTCTACTCCGCCCGGTTAAGGGAGCACGTATACTAGGATCCTTGGGGGGTATGCCCATGGCGGGGACGTAGGCTAGCTTGGCCGAACCTCGGTAACAAATCTGGTGTCGCTCTCTCTAACTTATTTAAATTCCTGCACTTTAATTTCAGCATGTGTATGAATGTTTATTTAATGTCAAAATTATTTGCATACACACATTTGATTTAAATAAGATACTACACACGTGTATATTTGCTTTCACTGTTAAAATTATTTTATATACACGCGTATTCATTGAATATGATATGATATGTGGTGAATAGGCGTGATTTTTTAAATTAGCGAAAAATGTTTTAAAACCCAATTCACCCCCCTCTTGAGATCACACCAATTCCAACAGTGTCACCAAAGTGTTCTTACTGAAAAAAGTTGTAAACGATGATTAAAATATAATCTTGCAAAAATTATAACAGAATGGTTGTTTGAATATTATGGTTGGCTCAAAGGTGCACCAACTTTCAAGTAATCATTGAATTAGTCAGGATAATTGAAAAATGGTAGTGAGATTGGGATGTCTGCCCAAAGGTGAGAGACCAATCGAACTTTCTAAAGGTTATCAATTATGCCTGCATGAGTGAAAATCACCAGTAAATGTAAAGTGTTAGTATATTGCATAAGTTGATCCAAAGATTGAACACAATTTACTAATGAAATGTTTTAAACTCAAAGCATTAATGTGTGTGAGCATGTTTGCTATTGCAGTGTCTGTTCCTATTTCATTGCATTCGCTGGCTTCTTCTGTTCTGATCTTCAATGGGACAAATTTCTCTGACTGGAATGAACAGATTCAGTTTCAACTTGGTATTTTAGATCTAGACTTAGCTCTACGAATGGATAAACTAATTGTTATTACTTAAACTAGCAGTTCGAAGCAGCGAGCTTTGTATAGGTCATGGGAAAGGTCGAATAGAAAGTATGATGCTCATGCATATGTGTATAGCAAACAATATTAAATCAACACTTCCTCAACTATAAAATGTAAATGAATATCATAAGGCTGTGGAGGATAGATTTTGTTCAGTAGATAAGTCCCTGGCAGGGAGGTTAATGGCTGAACTAACCACAATGAAATTTTATGGTAGTACAGGGATGAATGAACATGTCCTCGATATGACTAATCTGGCTACTAGACTTAATACTCTGGGAATGAATGTTAATGAAAGCTTCCTTGTTCAGTTTATTTTGAACTCTTTGCCTCCTCAGTACAAGCCTTTTCAGATTCACTATAATACCATTAAAGAAAAATGGAATGTAAATGAGTTGACAAGCATGTTAACTCAAGAAGAGGCAAAACTTAAACAACAAGGACAACATTCAATTAATGTCATGAGTCACGCAGTTGGAAGTAAGGGAAAGAAATCAAAGAAAGGTTTAAAGAAAGATCCATTAAAGGTAGCGAGTTCTTCTTATGGTAATTGGGCTCGCAAGAAGGAACATTATGGATCGAAGTGTTACTTTTGTTGTGGCTATGGGCATTTAAAGAAAAGTTGCACGAAACATAAAACCTGGTTCGAAAAGAAAGGTAAGCTTTTAACTTATTTATGTTTTGAATCAAATACAAGTTCCTTCTAACACATGGTGGATTGACTTTGGTTCTACTGTTCATGTTTCCAATTCAATGCAGGGATACCATACAATCCAAAGCGTAGAGGAAAATGAACACTTTATAGTCTTGGGGAATGGAAATCAAGTATCTATTATGGGTGTTGGAACCTTTCAGTTGTATCTAGAATCAGGTCATTGTTTAGAACTGTTTCATACTTTTTATGTTTCAAATATTTCTAGGAACTTAATTTTCATGTATAGATTAGACAATGATGGTTATGGTTTCTATTTTGAACATAAAGGTTTTTGTCTAATGAAAGGTGACTTATGTGTTGGTTTTGGTGTTTTGTATGAGTGGTAGTATAAATTTAATCTTAATGAAAAGTTTGTTGAAACACTCCTTACCCTGTGTCGCGACGTCCCGAACCTGCCATCACTGGTGGGTGCGGTTGCAAACTGGGAAAAAAGGTGAATTTTGAAAGGAATATTTTCGTGAAAAACATGTTGTAATGGAGTCGCCATTAACCTTTTGAAGTATGGTTAGAACACTTGATTACTATCCAATTAAGGTAGAATCGGTCTATGTTGCCAAAGTTGGAATCGGGAGTACGGTTATGTGAGGGGAAGGTGTGAGCACCCCTTACACGCTTGCTCTTACGAACGGTACCAGATCAATCGGAAATTATCCCTTCAACTAAACTTAATAAGCCTTTAAGATTACTCCTTTCCAAAAATTGAAAAAATGAAGGTACTATATAGGTATTCCCTCAAAATCGAGGTATATCGTACTTCGAAGAGTTCATGCCTCCCTTTGAAATTATCGGGATGGAAAATGAAGAAAGTAAAGTATGAAATACTCTCCCAGATTTTGAAATCTTTATAAAATTTTATAAGTATAAATTTTCAAGAGGTTTGGGACTTTATTTGGTGATGAAAAATTTGTAAAAATGAGTTTTCCAACGCAAAAATATTTTTTAGGTTTTCCTATGATTTTCCTGAATTTTTATGGATTTTCCAAATATGAAAGCAATTTTTATCTAAAAAAATGTTACTTGTGATTTTTGATTTTTTAATTGAAATAACACAAAGACAATTAAGCAAAAATAAAAATCGAGTCAAAAATATTTTTTAGATTTTTCTCCTGAATTTTTTGAATTTTTGTAACGACCTGCCTATTTTTCTATATTTTTTTTCCACATAATAACATCTATAATAATTCTAATAACTTGCTAAATTGTCAAAGTCATGATCACCTTGAACCTATGGGTACTTGGGATATACCTGTCATACAACTCTGATACCTAAATAGCGGAAAACATAAAATCACATACATGCGATAAAACACTAGAAACCATACCAGAGTTCTATTAAATCTGTTATATATATACAGTCATCCACAAAAAGACCAAAAAGTATTCCTAGGGTCTCAATCCAAAAATCCATCTAACCCTAACTCACCCACTTATCCTACTGATAGGGTAGCTTAGTCCACTTCTACTTCTGTGGGGCTCTATCTGCCCTCCTATCTAGATTTCCTGAAATGTTTGTAATGCTAGGATGAGACACCTCTCAGTAAGGGAGACAAATTAATATTAGTGTGTGGCAACATGAATATTTTTTGTGATATACTTATAAACAGTACATAATTCATAACTGGTATAAACAGTTGTAACATATTTGAATAAAATATGATTTAACATAACATAGTTTAATATACTAAATTCTTGTACTGAAAAATCATCTTATATAAACATATCATACTTAAATTATTACCCAGGATAGATAGATAGTTAGCTATCGTCATGTCTTACCCCCCACATAACAGGGTTGTGCTGCCCGAAGGCTAGACCTAGCAATGGCTGGCCAACCATGCTAAGTCAATATTGGTTACAGTGTAAGTACGATAGGCTTGTTCCACTTGTGTTTGACTACTAGGGGAACTACGACACTCCCATGAAGCCACATCGACTGTTATCTCCCACACTCTACATAAGATGTGTGGTAGCACTAACATAAACGTAAACGTACAACTACGGTACTGTGCTTCGTGAAACTAAACTAAGCTATCTGGGTTGTGATAACATATAATACATTTCATGATATTGAACATAGTAGTTTCATATATCAGGGTAAAACATAAAATGATAATATTTTCTTAAAACTTGACATAATATGCATAATTACCACATTTTATGCCATTATATCATAACGTAAAAATCATAATACCGGCGCCGCCATAACATGACGTACTTGTACATGAAAATCTTACACTTGTTATCATAATATTCTTAAACCATAGTTTTTGTATTGTTTTTATGGTTTTCTTGAAAACTACTACAGCATGCTTATTTTGGGAAAAAATAATATTTCAATATAACATAAATTTCATGGAAATATTATACACATGCCATACAAATGTTCATAGCCTTATAAACTCATAATTTATCCTCGAATCATATTTCCATATAAAATGTGTTAAAATCATTTCCTTGTTCAACAACAGTATTCCCAAATATAATTTTATATCATATATATTTTTTTGAAAATAAATGTTGTTTAATTCATAATAATTTCATGAAAAATACTGACTTAATTTATCCCCTTACCTGACTTACTGAGAAGCCCACAAAATATTCCAAACCTACACCCTTGTGTTCCCCAGTTCAACATTCTGAAATTGTATTTTTCCCAACTAAACTACAATATTATTCTATCTAAAACATTTTTCCAGTCCAGAAATACCAAATACCTTATAAAACTTAAAATACCCAACTTACCCAGATTTTGGGATGATACCTAAGTTGGCCTAACCAACGAATTAATCCAGCAGATTTGAAGAGAATCTTCCCAGGAGTAACGTGGTGGCTTCCGATCGTCGAACTGGCGAAGGATGAAGCTAGAAATGAAGAGAGAAAGAAAGAGGAATAGGTTTAGAGAGAGAGAGAGAGAGAGAGAAAAGGATTTTGCATGAAAATCTCACTGAAAACCCGAATTTTGCATATTTATACAGGCGGCTTCGTCAACGAGACACGTCACCTCATTGATAAGTCCAGGAAGGAATTTCGTCAATGAACTCCTAACCTTTGAAAATGAATTTCAGGCTTTTCTATAACCTCTCTCGATATTTTCCCATCGACGAGACACGTGGTTTCGTCAACAAAGTAAAGAAGGTGGTTTGTCAATGAAGAGAACAAATTCGTCGATGAACCCTGCTTAATCTCCTTTAAATTTATCCTTCTTCTCAATTATTTAATTATTAAAATTTTTAGGTCTTTACATTCTCCTCTCCTTATAAAATTTCGTCTTCAAAATTTACTATCTGTATTGAACACCATCCTTTAAGGAAAATGGGTTACTTATTTTATTACTTACCCTCACTTGTGGCGGAGGAATACCGTGGTTATATTCAGGGTTCTGGGAGATTACAAATACATAAAAGAAAAATTCTCCCAAACCAAAATACTACCTATTAACAAAAAATTATTACATGTACTAACTAACCTGCACAAAATAAACTTAACATACTTACTTCCATCTTTACCTGATTATTGTTGATCCCCACTAAATAGATGCGGGTATTTCTGTAAGAACCCGAACTGTGATATGTGGGTTTAAATAATAAAGAGAAGGGTAAAATTGGAATTTGAGTAGGTTTCGTCGACGAAGTTAAGAGGCTCATTGACGAGGAGATGATCTCAGGAAATCAGGAATCTCAAGCTCGTCAACAAGGTCACCGTCTCCTTGATGAGCAGTTTATATGACCTCATCAAGGAGGATGCTATTTCGTCGACGAAGGCGGCTAGGTCAAGGGCTATAAAAAGGAATTTCCATTACTTCTCAGCTAAGAAATCTAAATATCCTCTCTCTATCTCTCTAGAAACTCACCATACACACTCTCTCTCCTTATATTTATTTGTCGTTCATCATCAGATTCGACAATCCGAAGTTACCACGAGGATCGTGGAAGGATTCTCTACAAGTTCTACGGATTAGATTTTCAGTTTGGCCATTTTTGGGTTTTGGCATAAAATATAGGTAAGGCTTGATTTTCAATTATGATCTGATAGTTTTGTAGAGAACAGTGTTGTGAGTACCTTCTGTACTGGGATTTGTAGGTTTTGAAACTTGGTTCGTTGTTTAGGAGCCTTGGATTTTGAGATTTGTCATTTGGGGGAAAGGTAAGAGGAATTGTGTTTATATCGGTTGTTTTTGAAATCAGAATCGGTAGAACCGTGGTTCACAGTCCTGTGTGCGTTTTGGTTACTCATTTGGGGGGATCTAATGGGAAAAACTTGAAAATCGAATGTATATGATGATTTATACTGTGTTATAGGGATGACCATGCCTTGACTTGTTTAACTGTATGTGTTTGAAAAATCATGATTTTAGATTACCAAATGGTGTGGTTTGTTTGGTTATATAAGCATGCATGTGTTGTATTTTGGTTGAAATGCGAGTAGGAATGGGGTTCTGAATTTGTTCCAGGTACTGAGAGTGTCCAACTCTATATCTGAGGGTGTATGAAATCACTGGCTATGTTTGGCAAGAGTGTCCGGCTCTATATCCAAGGGCATGAGCCTTACCGGCTAATCATCGAAGGGTGTGGATCTACCAGTTTACGCCGATATGATGCCACAGGAGTCTGGGACTAGCCATGTGCCGGTGGTGCCGTGTTTCGTGGGTTGGCTACGGGCCAATGCCGGATATCGTGGGCCGGCTTCAGGTCGAAGGGTGTGACAACACCGAGATTGCTTGATCATGTGTGTGTGCATGTATGTACTGTTGTGAAATTAGTACTAGAACTGCATTTAACTGTGTATATATTGCGTCATGATAACACTCAAATGCCACACACCGATATAATTTGTATTCTTCCTTACTGAGAGGTGTCTCACCCCTGCTGTACGTACATATTTTCAGGCCCTTCAAGTAACCGGAACTAGCGTCCTTGTGTTGGGAGTGTAGTGGCCGATGTACTGCGGGTAGCGCTTGGGTAAGTGTTAGGACTTTTGTTTTATGGGTTGCCATTTTGAGATATGTTGGGCATCCGATTGTACGTTGTTTGTTGGAGCCTTGATTCTGTTCTTGTATAGACTTTGGTATGGTACCATGTATGTATAGAATGACCTTTTTCCGCGGCGTATATGTTATGTGTGAATGTATATAGGGTGCCTAGGAACCCCATGGGATTGGACCCTCATCCATTGTCCTGTGTCTTTGGATGGTTTGTATGACACAAGGACAAATTAGATTACATTTTCACCCCTGGGTCCCATTTCTGGGTTCAGGGCGTGACAATTTTTGTCATATTTCTTCTTCAAGATCCCATGAATCTTCTTCCACTGCATGATTCCTCCATAAAACTTTTACTAATGGAATTCTCTTATTACGCAATTCCTGTTCTTTCCTGTCTAAGATCTGCATTAGTATCTCCTCATAAACCAATGAATCTCTGAGTTCTATCCCTGCATAACTGACCATGTGGGAGGGATCTGTGACTTATTTCTTCAGCATAGAAACATGAAACACATCATGTATTCTGAATAAAAATGGTGGTAAAGCTAGCCAGTAGGCAACTGACCCCACTCTCTCAGTATCTCGAAAGGGCTAATAAACCTAGGGTTCAGCTTACTCTTCCTCCCAAACCTCATAGTACCTTTCAATGACACTATTTTTAGAAATAGATGGTCTCATACCTCGAATTCCAATTTTCGGCTGTAATTATCTGCATAGCTTTTATGCCGACTCTGAGCTACACTGATTCTTTCTCTAATACTCCAGACTTTATCGTATGCCTACTGCACTATTTCTGGTCCCAAAACTCGCCTCTCACCTACCCATCTCAGTATAAAGGAGAGCGACACCTCCTACCATATAGCGCCTCGTAAGGTGCCATGCCTATACTGGTCTAATAGCTGTTATTGTATGCAAACTCTACTAGCGGGAGATACTAGGTCCAACTACCACCAAATTCCAGCACACATGCTCGTAGCATATCCTCTAATATCTGAATCATCCTTTCTGACTGCCCATCTGTCTGAGGATGAAATGTCATGCTAAATGCCAACTGAAACCTTAGAGCCTCTTGCAAGCTCCTCCAAAATCGTGACGTGAAATGTGGATCCCAGTTTAATATTATAGATACTGGCACACCATGTGATCGTACTATCACTAGCACACCATGTGATCGTACTATCTCTTGAATATATATTTTGGCCAGTCTGTCTATGGAGTAGTTGACTTTAATAGGAATAAAGTGAATGGTCTTCATCAGTCGATCTACAACCACCCAAATAGTATTTTGTCCCCATTGTACTGGCGGTAAACCTATCACAAAGTCCATAGAAATGTGATCCCATTTCCACTCCTGGACGTAAAGTGCCTGTAGTTGGCCCACTGACCTCTAGTGCTCAACCTTAAACTGTTGGCATGTCAAACATTACTGCACAAATTCAGTAATCTCTCTCTTTATACGGCTCCACTAGAAATACTCTCATAGATCTCTATACATTTTAGTACGACTTGGATGTATCGTGTACAGGAACCTGTGAGCCTCCTTAAGGACCGTCCTTCTGATATCCTCGTCTGCAGGCATGCACAATCTGGTACGGAACCGTAGAGCTCCGTCATTAGAAATACTGAACTCCTCTCCTTGCCCTTCCTACACCTTCTCTATCAACTCCATCAACTCTATGTCATTCTTCTAGGCTGCTTTAATATTTTCCTTTAGAGTAGGCTGCACCACCAAGTTGGCAATAAATGCCTGGTGATCACTTCCTACTAATTCCATGCCAAGCCTCTCCAAGTCTATTTGGATCGGACATTGAATTTCTGCTGTTGACAATGCTGCTGTTATGGACTTTCGGTTTAGTGCATCAGCCACTACATTTGCTTTACCTGGATGGTAACTGATGGTGCAGTCATAATCCTTGATGAGCTCTAACCATCTTCTCTGCCTCATGCTCAACTCTTTCTGCATGAAGTACTTTAAACTTTTATGATATGAAAATATTTCACATCTTTTGCTGTATAGGTAATGCCTCCAAATTTTCAGTGCATGAACTACTGCAGCCAATTCTAAATCATGAGTAGGATAATTCTTTTCATATTCTTTCAATTTTCTTGAGGCATATACTACTACTCTGCCTTGCTGCATCAATACACATTTGAGCCCCCTTAAAGACGTGTCACAGTAGATCACGTAACCATCACCTCCTGATGGAATATTCAATACTAGTGTTGTGACGAGCCCCTACTTCAATTCCTAGAAACTCTGCTCACAAGTGTCATCCCATTTAAACATGACATTATTTATGGTTAGTCGCATCAAAGGCCCTAACAATGCTGAAAATCCCTCTACAAGCTAACGGTAATAGCCTGTCAGTCCTAAGAAACTCCCGACTTCCTGTACGTTCCTTGGCCTGACCCAATTCACCACTGCCTCTATCTTGATGGGATCTACAAATATTCCATCCCCTGATATAACATGCCCTAGAATACAACTTTCTTTAACCATTATTCACATTTGCTAAACTTGGCATACAATTTCTTTTCCCCGACCATCAGAAGTACTAGCCTTAGGTGCACCTCATGCTCCTCAAAACTCCTTGAGTGGACCAGTATGTCATCAATGAAAATCACAACGAACTAGTCTAAATACTGGTGAAATATTTTATTCATCAAATCTATGAATACAGTAGGAGCATTCATCAGACCAAATGACATAACTAGAAATTCATAATGCCCATACTTGGTCCTGAAAGCTGTCTTTGAAATATCTTTAGTTTTAACTTTCACCAAGTGATAACCTATCTTGAGGTTGATCTTGAAATAACCCCGTGTACCCCGAAGCTGATCAAATAAGTTATCTATACGGGGTAGAGGTACTTGCTCTTAATTGTTACTTTGTTTATTTCCCTATAATCTATGCACATCCTCATAGACCCGTCCGTCTTCTTCAAAAATAACACTAGAGCTCCCCAGGGCGATACACTAGGTCCGAGAAACCCTTTATTCAATAAATCCTGCAACTGATCTTTTAATTCTCCCAATTTTGATGGAGCCATTCATTAAGGAGCTTTAGAGTCGGTGCCATCCCTGGAAGTAAGTCAATAGTAAAATCTATCTCACGATCGGGAGGCAACCCAGGTAATTTTTCTCGAAAAACATCTGGAAACTCCTTAACCACTGGTATACTAACAAGCTTCATTTTATTTTCTGTCACCTCCTTTACATAGGCCATAAAACCCTAACATCTGTTTAGAAGTAGTCTTCTCGCCTGCATGGCTGACACTAACTGAGGTGGAGATTGCACTGCGATCCCACAAATCTGAATTCTAACTTTCCTGGTGGTCTGAAAATCACCTCTTTTAGATGACAGTCGATACTAGCATAGTTAGTAGCCAGCCAGTCCATACCCAATCTTACATTGAATCCATGTAAATATAGCACAACTAGGTCAGCTGGTAATACTCTCCCCCTGAATTTCTACTAGGTAACCCCTGAGCACCCTATGACACCTCACCACTGACCCTGTCGATGTTGTTACTGATAATTCAACATCTAATATATGTGCCTCAACACCCAAAAATTTAACATATCCCACAGACACAAAGGAATGGGTGACACCTGTATCAAATAAAACAATAACTTGATATGATAAAGCAGTAAGTGTACCTATCACGACGTCGTCTATAACCTCCGTGTCTCCCGACGTCAATGCATAAACCCTTGTTGGGGCTACATTCCTTTATTGGCCTCCACGAGGCACCTAATAACCTCCTCGATGCGGTTTGGGAGTAGGTGCAGTACTAGGTGGTGTAGGACAATCTCGTACCAAATGTCTCGGTACACCGCAGTGATAGTAGACACCTTTCCCTGCTCGACACTCTCCCAAGTGTCTCTTTCCACATGTCAGAAAAACAGGGTAGGTCTGCACTCCCTGAAACTCACGGCCCCCAGTCTCCTGCCTCTGTCCTCTACCATAATTTCCTCTCCTTCACTGGCCTCGACTAGATCCATGCTGAAAGCCTAAAGGCATGTACCTCTTCTTTTGTCCCTACTCCTCTTCACCCATCCACTCACCAGCCTCAGCCACAGCTGCTCTGTCTACCAATTCAGCAAAGTCTTGCACTTTCAACACTACTACCTACTTATAAATGTCTCACCTAGACCCCTTTCAAACTATCTCGCCTTCTTTGCCTCATCAGGTATGATGTACGGGGCAAAGTGAGACAACTCTATAAATCTCGCCACGTATTGTTGGATTGTTTGCTGTCCCTGCTTCAAGTGCAGGAACTCCTCCATTTTAGCTTCCCTGATAGCGACTGGAAAGTATCTGTCAAAGAATAAATCTTTAAAATGACACCAGGTCATAGCTATAGGCACCGCCCTCTGTTCCTCCAATAGTTTCACCACAATCCACCATCTTTTAACCTCTCCCGTTAGTTTATAGGTGGCAAATAAAACCCTCTGCTTCTCTGTGCAATGCAACACTACCAAAAATTTCTCTATTTCCTCATTCAGTTTTTGGCAACTGCAGGATCTGCTCCTCTAGAAAATGCGAAGGGTTCATCTTGGTAAATTTCTCTATCGTACACCTATGGCCTGCAGACGGGCCTCCCTGCTCTCTGATACTCCGTGCGATCTCAGCCATGACCTACTAAGCTAAACTACGTAATACTGCATCTGAATCAGCCCTGCCTACACGTGACAGTCCTGCACCCTCGCTACTGCTCGCATGAGCACTGCCACCACCCGGGTCCATCATAAAAAGACGATAATCATGACTTAGGGACCCTACCCTTATAATTTATGTATCTAACCAAAACTCTTAATATCCCTCTACCCTGACATCCTTATCTTAATTCAAGATTCAGTCCTACACTTCAGAAACACAACTCGACAATAGTTTTCTATGACTTTCTTGAAATTGTCACCCCAGGAAAGACACAGAAACTACCACGGAAGTCTTGCCTCCAACTATAGAACAAAACCTCAAATCCTTTTCCTATGGATTACACATGCAAGAGAAAAGATATATTAAGGCACGGAATGATACTCATAACCTAGAGCAAATCCATTAAGCTCTTTTCCTAGGGATGGAGCTAAGCTCCTCTAAATACCTAATGATTATGTCAGGATGAAGATTAATTTTTATTTAACTTTCACTCATCCTTTCAAAATGTTTTAACTTGTATTTCATTATAATCATCAATGTACTTGTTTTATTTTGGAAAAATATTTTTCAAAATTTTGGCGACATTTTATCTAAAAATGTGATTTATCCCATAAAGAACCTGTCAATTTCAAAACATTTAAATATGTATGCACAAGCAGCTCCAAATGATTCAAATTAAAAATGAGCCACATGTAGACATTTTAAAATCCGAAAAAAAAAAAAAATTTCATGCACATCCAATATTATTTTAGAAAACGTTTTAATGTTTTTGGGAAAATGTCTACCAAAAATCTGGCAGCATACCGTCTGTAAACAGGACATTTCCCAAATTAACCCGCACAAGAAGATTCTCAAATAGACAGTTTATCACAAGTTTAGAGCATGCGAGAACCTAATTATCTACCACCATGCAATTTCACATCCACTACATCTGTCATGTAGGAGGCATTCTAAACTAAACATGCAACTAGGTAGTCAACAATTTAGATACATATACCATTCATCATAAAATATTCATGAAAAGAGCAGAGAATAGCAATCGGATATATATAAAATAACATGATCATGGGAGCATACAAAACACATTAGTAATGAACAACCAATGCTCCCCCTCAACCAATAACTATCGATAAATATAAGTAACTGCAAATGACCCAACTATCGACGGAAACCAAAATGGATAGTGGGTGTGAGTATGGTGTAGTTAGTGAAAGAGAAATAAAAGTAATGTAAATTATAGAAACAAACCAGAGAATAATAATAATGATGATCTCTGATCCTACAGGGTGCTCTTCTGGTGTCTATATGTCACCCCCATCATTAGTGCCATCACCCATATCCAAGTCAAAGTCCATTGTCATCCGATCTCTATCATCCTGCAATTCATGGATGCAGTCATTCAGCTCACTGAAATTAACAGTAATGACCTCTAGCTCCTTATACCTGTTCTCTGAGGAGATAGAGAACTCCCTGAACTCATCCCGAAGAGTAGAGTACTGAGCACTGAGCACTGAATGACGAAGCCATGTCCCTCAGCCCCCTGATGTCAGACTAAATGGACTGAGTAACCTGTTGCTGCGAATCTCTGTATTGTGCAAATGAGTCCATAAAACTAGTGATGGCAGCCATCAGATCAGCATTCGTCGGCTGCGCAGGTTGTGATGGCATCTCTTATGGGGCCTCCTCTTGAGTTTCTGCTCCGCTACCACTTATGGGAAACCACATGTTGCCAGCTAGCTCATACCCCATCAACCTAAGGGTAACTGAAGAGAACATATCTGCACCCCTCCTTCTCTTTAGCACGACCACATTTGATCGGGTGAATCCTATCGCAAGGAATAGCCTGTTCAGAATTCCCCCATATGGCATAATAATCCTCCGCCCAATCATCTTAGCCATCATCCAACATATCATCAAACTAGGCATATCAAGTTTCTTTCGCGCAAATAGACACCACATAACAAAACAGTCGAGGAAAGAAACATGTACCCTAGATCCTACCTTAGGCAGAATATTGTATGTGATCAAGTGGTGAACTATCTTGGCCTCTAAGGTAAAGAATTTGTAGTTTCGCGGGTGGTTGGGACTAGCAGCAAGTGGATCAGTCATAGTTAGGTTTGCAAAAGTCCCAATAGTAAACTCTTGTTCGTTTATCTAGGAGGTCACTAAGTCAGGGCACTCAAAATCACCTTGCCCTATATCCAGAATATCTGACAAATATTCAGTGTCGAATCTAATTTTAGTCTACAAAACCCTAGAATAATATCCATTCTTATCATTACCTAAGTTGGCGTAAAATAACCTAACATATGTGGGATAGTACCTGCTAGGCTGATATGTGATAAAATATTTCCACCCCTAATATTGAAACATGTCTATAATGTTACTAAAATGATGTTCCATAAACTTAAGATTGAGAATCTTACCCAATATAACTTCCTTGGGGCAAAACTCCCTCACATATTTGATCCTAGCACGCTTTGACAAAAACCAGTTGTCCTTAGCGTAGGTGACATCCTGAGCATCAATATGCTCATCTGGTCGTGCCATGAATGCTGATGGAAGTGGTTTTGGTGCTGGATTGAGAATATATGGTAATATTCAAGGAAACAGCGGAGGAGCTCTGAATTTTTTCAGTGAAAATGATCTTTTTCATGCGGGATATATATATAGACCCATGAGGTTCAGTCAACCAGGGACAAGTTTAGTCGATCGATGTTTCATATTCTTCACAAAACGCTTATGTTCAGTCAGCCAGAGTGAGAGATGGTCGACCAAAACCTAAAATGACGTTTTAGCTTCCTATGGTTGGTCGAACAAAAGAATTTTGACCTAAAATGGATGGTCAACCGAAGAGAGTTCGGTTTCAAGTCTAGTTGACGGAGGGGTTGACTGAAGTGGGTTCGGTTGACCAAAGTTCATCAGTTCAAAAGTGGTTGATCGATCAAAGAGTCAAGGTCAGCCATACGGTTGACCGAAGAGGCTAGTTCATTTGTTGATGGTCGACCGAATTCAGTCAACTTTTCAATTTTCACCAACTTTTGAACTAAAATCTTCTTTAAGGGTAACAAATGACTTTTCCACTTATGGGGGGGGGGGGGGATCAATTTTGAGGTCTTCTAAGTTTAACTACCTCCTAGGTTGTCGGTTACATCTACCCCACTAAGTCTTATCCTATGGTTTAGATTGATTTCCTCCTCCCTCTCTCTCTGAGGAACTAGCTACTAAGATTACCCGCATCATTTCCTTATTTAAGCCTCTTGCACTTGTACACAAATAAGCAGAGCCAATGTGCCCTAGGTACCCATTATGTGCATACAAATGTGTTTGGTTATTTGTTCTATTTTGTTCAAAAGAGACGTTTGAGTTTTTACAACTGTGGGATTTGAATTATGAACCCTTTTTCGAAGATTTATTTCTTTTGATTCCTAAGGGTTTATCATTCTCTATGCCTTCCTTTAAACAGATAATTTTCAATATCTTCTTGATCTTTTTCTTCTCTAAGGTGGCATGATATTTTCTTAGATCTTTTAATTATTTTGCCAACCTTCTATTTTCATTTTTCAAAGATATTTTCTATTTAGATACCTTAGCTAGAAGCTTATTCATTTTCAATAAAGCACATTCTAGTTCCTTGTCAGAGGGCGTGCCACTATCATAGGATTTATTGCATGATTCAGCATCAGATAAATCATAATAACACTTAAATGAACCAATGCATGCATCATAAACGGTATCATTATCAAAAGTAATAAATGGTTGATCATATAGATTGTCACATATTTTGGCACGAGAATCATCATGGTAAACATCACATGAATTGATACATGCATTGTAATGACCTACTTAACTTATTCTATAATAAAACATAATAAATAAAATAGTCAACCCGAATCCGTGGGTAGCGGGGACACCTGTCATACACAGCGGAACCTAGGCAGTAGTAAATGTAAATCATCATTCTCAAAACCACAAAATATATAATACCAAAGTTAACTATATTCCAAAACACTGTATTTATATACAATCTCCCAAAAATACAAAGATATTACTAGGATCCAACATTAGAATCTCCTTATCCTAGTTCAAACCTACCCTCCTAACGGGGTAGCACAACATACTCAACGGTGGCCACGACCCGTCGGTCCTTCTGGGTTTCTAGAAAATTATTTAAGCTCGAGAGTGAGAAATTTCTCAGTAAGGGAAAATAAACTAAATACAGTTGTGTGGCAACATGAATATTTGATGCAATTATATATATATACAGTGCATTTCATATACCTGAAAACATTCATCATAACATACTGAATAACCATATACTTTCGTATTTTCTAATAAATCATGCAGTTTATAAAATGTCTGATATAACTGATAATACTAAAAATTTACCCAAGATGTATAGTTAGCTGATGTCATGTATTACCTCCCATAATGGGTTGTACAGCCCGAAGGCAAGATCCGACAATGGCTGACCGACCACTGCTGAGTCAAAAATGTCTATAAGTACGATGGGCCAGCCACACACTGGTCCGGACTACCAGGTGGACGTTTACAACTCTACACTGAAAGCCACATTGACTATCCATCTCCCACCCCCTCATAGGGCGGTTAGTACAAATCTAAACATAGTAATCTGATCTGCATAACTACGATATCGTGCTCCTACAACTGAACTGAACTATCATTCGAGTTCTGATAATACATAATACATGATAATATACAGTTTAACGTAAATAGATTGATAGCATTTTCTGAAATAATATAAATACATATGACCTTGCGCCATTTACTTTCATATCTGTGGCCTTGTGCCAAAATCATACATATACACGGCCTTGTGTCGGTTATCAATCACGGCCTTGCGCCGAACATTCAATACATATCATTCTGAATAAATAATACATTTATCATGTATTTTGAAACTATAATGTATTGCAATATTTCATAACTTTTGAAAATCATATTCATTCATAAAATTACCATAACATAATATTTATCATGTAAAATAATATTCATGTCACACAATGCTAGATAAAATCATACATTTCATTCTAAAATCGTATTTCCTATATAACAATAGTATTTTCCCAAACATGCATTTTCTCAATAATATAGAAATATAATACATATTTTCCTGAAAATTAATTTGCTGATAAATAATGATAATTTGCATAAAAAATAGCTGCTTTAGTTTATTCCTTTAGTTGACACTGAAAAGAAACCCCCTAAAATGTACTCGTCCTACACCCGCAGGGTTCCCCGCTCAACACCCTGAATTCAACAATTCCCAAAACTAAATTTTAGTATTTTTTCGTGAATAACATTTCCTATAACTATGGTAAGACCAAATTTCGCTTAAAAAGCCTTACCTGAAACCAGAGATGAATTTCAATTCTGCCCCACCAATGATCCGCTCTGGTAGATTTGGAGAGAACTTTCTTAGGAGCGTCGTGGTGGCCTCAAATCATCGATTCAATGACCTATGGAGCCGAAATCGAAGAGTGAGGAGAGAGAAACCGTAGGGACGAGTTAAAGAGAGATTTTCTGCCAATTTTCTGCGTAAAATTTGAGGTTTGGACTATTTATAATATGGGCTTCGTTGACGAGCCACGTCATCTCGTTAACGAGGTCGAGAGGCAATTCATCGATGAACTCTCACCTTTGTCGAAAAAATTCAGAATTGCTTAAAACATCTCTCAGTATTTTCTCGTCGATGAAATGCACCTTCGTCGACGAACTTGTAGTGCCACGTCATCGAAGAACGGGAGTCGATGAAGCCTGCTGCCTCCTCCTATTATTGTTTCCCATTTATGCTTTTCTTTATTATTTAAATACCATTATTCTTCGGGTCATTACATTCTCCCCTCCTTATAAAATTTCGTCCTCGAAATTTACTATTCATATAATTAATCATCCTTTAAGGAAAAACGGTCTACTTATTTTATTACTTACTCTCACTTATGGTGGAGGAATATCGTGGTTACATCCGAGTTCTGGGAGATTACATATACAAAAGAAAATTCCCCCAAAAATAAAATACCACTTACTAACTAAAGTATTACATGTACCTACAAACGAAATACTACACAATCACTACATTTCTAGTTACATATGATCTTCTTGGAACAATTGCGGGTATTTCTCTCTGATCTGCTCCTTGAGCTCTTAAGAAACCTCTTCTATTGCATGATTCCTCCATAGAATCTTTACCAGAGGAATCTTCTTAGTACGTAATTCCTGTTCTCTTCTATCTAATATCTGCACTGGTACCTCTTCATGGACTAGCAAATCACTGAACTCTAATTCACCATAACTGATTATATGAGAAGGGTCTAGGACGTATTTCCTCAACATAGAAACATGGAATACATCGTGCATCTTAGATAATGTAGGTGGTAAAGCTAACCTGTAGGCAACCGGCCCCACTTTTTCTAAAATTTCAAATGGACCGATAAACCTAGGGCTAAGTTTACCCTTTCTTCCAAACCTCATGACCCCTTTTAATTGAGCTATCTTCAAAAATACATGATCACTAACATCAAATTCCAAATTTCTGCGGAGATTATCGACATAACTCTTCTGTTGGCTCTGAGATGCACTGATTCTATCCCTGATAAACCGAACTTTATCATATGCTTACTGCACAAGCTCTGGTCCCACAACTCACTGCTCACCCATCTCGTCCCAATACAAAGGAGACTGACATCTCCTACTATATAAAGCCTCAAATGGTGCCATGTCAATGCTAGCCTGATAACTGTTATTATACGTGAACTCCACCAGCGGCATGTACTGAGTCCAACTACCTCCAAAATCTAATACACATGCTCGAAGCATATCTTCTAGTATCTATATCGTCCTCTCAGTCTGTCCGTATGACTGAGGATGGATTGTCGTGCTAAACAATAATTGAGACTCTAAAGCTTCCTGCAAGCTTCTCTAGAAACGTGACATAAAACACGGGTCTCGATCTGACACAATAGATACTGGAACCCCATGAGAACGAACTATCTCCTGAATGTAAATATCCGCCAAACAGTTAAGGGAGTAGTTGATCTTGATAGGAAAGAAATGGGCGGTCTTAGTCAATCGATCTACTATGACCCAAATCGCATTTTGGCCATGCGATGCCGAAGGTAGCCTTGAGACAAAGTCCATAAATATATGATCCCACTTCCACTCTGGAATAAATAGCGGCTGCAACTGACCTGCCGGCCTCTGGTGCTCAGCTTTTACCTACTGGCATGTCAGACACTGCACTACATACTCGGCAATTTCCTTCTTCATACCACTCCACCAGTAAAACTCTCACAGATCCCTATACATTTTCGTACTATTGGGATGAACTGTATACAAAGATTTTTGAGTTTCCTCCAAAATAGTCTTCCTGATGTCAACATCAGCAGGAACACACAATCTGGATCGAAACCGTAAAGCCCCATCATCTAAAATGCAGAATTCCTCTCCTTGCCCATTTTGCACTTTATCTATTACCTCTACTAACTTTAGATCTTCCTTTTGAGCAGCTTTAATTTTTTCCTGTAGAGTAGGCTGTACCACTAAATTGGCGATGCATACTGGAGGATCACTCTCTACTAACTCTATGCCAAGTCTCTTTAGATCCATCATGATCAGATACTGGATCTCCATAACTACTAACACTGGTCTCATAGACTTCTTGCTCAACGAATCAGCTACCACATTTGCTTTTCCTGGGTGATAACTGATGGTACAATCGAAATCTTTAATAAGCTCCAACCATCTTATCTATCTCATATTCAGCTCTTTTTGGGTGAATAAATACTTTAAACTCTTGTGGTCGGAGAAAATCTCACACCGCTCGCTGTACAGGTAATGCCTCCAAATATTCAATGCGTGTACCACTGCAGCCAATTCGAGATCATGGGTAGGGTAGTTCTTTTCATACTCTTTCAACTGTCTAGACGCATACGCCACTACCCTGCCATGCTGCACCAATACACAACCAAGTCCTTTCAAGGACGCATCATTGTAAATAGTATAACCCTCACCCCCTAACGGGATGATCAATACTGATGCTGTGACTAGCCTCTGTTTCAATTCCTGAAAACTCTACTTACAACTGTTGTGCCATTCAAATCTAACATTCTTCCTAATCAGTCGTGTTAGAGGCCCTAGTAAAGTTAAGAATCACTCAACAAAATGATGATAATAACCAGCTAACCCTAAGAAACTCCTGATCTCCTGGACATTCCTCGGTCTAACCCAATTCACTACCACATCGATCTTGCTGGGATCCACAAAAATTTCGTCTCCTGAAATAACATGCTTAAAAAACATAACTTCTCGAGCCAGAAATCACATTTACTGAACTTGGCATACAACTTTTTCTCCCTGAGCGCCTACAAAACTTGTCTCAAATGCACCTTATGCTCCACATAGCTCCTTGAATAGACCAGTACACCATCAATAAAAACAATAACAAAATGGTCTAAATATGGATAAAAAATCCTATTCATCAAATTCATAAAATATCGTAGAAGCATTTTTCAGACCAAATGGCATAACAAGGAACTCGTAATGCCTATACCTAGTCCTTAAAGCCTTCTTCGATACATCTTTCGTTCTTACCTTTACCTGATGGTAGCCTGACCTGAGGTTGATCTTGGAATACACCCGTGTACCCTGGAGGTGGTCAAATAAATCATTGATACGGGGTAGAAGATACTTGTTCTTGATGGTCACTTTATTAATCTCCCTGTAATCTATACACATCCTCATAGACTCGTCCTTCTTCTTCATAAATAATACTGGAGCTCCTAGGGATACACTAGGTCATATAAAACCCTTATCAAGTAAATCCTGCAACTGATCTTTCAATTCTACCAACTCTACCAGCACCATTCGATATGGTGCTTTAGAGATCAGCGTTGTACCTAGAAGTAGATCAATGGGAAAATCTACCTCAAGATCAGGTGGCAAACCCGGTATTTCATTTGGAAACACATCGGTAAACTCTTTTACTACTGGCGTACTAGTGAGCTTCACTTCATTCCCTGTTGTTTCCTTCACAAAGGCCACAAATCCTTAACAACCACTTAGGAGTAGTTTCTTACCTGAATAACTAAGACCATCTGAGGTAGAGATTGCACTCGTGACCCTGTAAATCTGAATTCTGGTCTTCCTGGAGGTCTGAATATCACTTCTCTTACATGACAGTCTATAATGGTAGAGTTAGCTACTAGCCAATCCATGCCGAAAATGATATCAAATCCATGCATGTGCGGCACCACCAAATCAGCAGATAAAATTCTCCCCTAAACAACAACTGGATAACCCCGGAGCATCCTACTACACCTTACTACTGACCTGGTCGGTGTAGCTACTAATAATTCAACATCTAATGTTTATGTGCCTGCCCCAAATAATTTAACACACCCCACAGATACAAATGAGTGTGTGGCCCCCGATTCAAATAGTGCAATAACTTTAAACGAAAGCATATTAACTGTACCTGTCACTACGTCACCGGTCGCCTCAGCATCATTTGGTTTCAGAGCGAAAACCTTGGTTGGGCCCATATTCCTTTGCTGGCCTCCATGTGGCACCTGGTAGCCTCCTTGAGCAAGTCTAGGAGCAGGAGCAGCACCAATCTGAGCCTGACAGTCCCTCATTATATATCTTGACTCCCCACACCGATAGTAGACACCTCGCCCGGCACGACACTCCCCTAGGTGTCTCTTCTCGCAAGTCAGGCAAGTTGGAGATGGCCGCACACCCTAAAAACCTCGATTCCCAGTCTCCTGCCTCCGATCTCTATAGTAGCCACCTCTCTTCCATGAACCATGGCCAACTCGTTGCTGGGAACCAGAAGGTGCGGATCTCTTCTTCTGCCTATGCTCCTCAACCTCCAACCGCTCTCCAATCTTTGCTATAGTGGCCCTATCTACCAGGTCAGTAAAATCTCGTAACTTCAGTATCGACACCTGCTTGTATATTTCTCACCTCAGACCTCTTTCAAACTGACATACCTTCTTCACCTTATTTGGAATAATGTACAGAGTGAAACGAGATAGTTTGATGAACCTCGCCGCGTATTGCTGCACGGTCTATTGTCCCTGCTTCAGATTCAGGAACTCCTCTATCTTAACTTCCTTGGACGAGGCTGGGAAATACCTATTGAAGAATGTCTCCTTAAACTGCTCCCATGTCATCTCCATAGGTACTATCCTCTACTGCTCTAAGAATTTCACTACTGACCACCATCTCTCGGCCTCTCCAATCAGTTTATATGTAGCGAATAGTACCCTCTCCTCCTCTGAACATTGCAACACTGCAAATACTTTCTCGATCTCCTACACCCAGTTTTCAACGACTGCAGGGTCAATTCCTCCTGATAAAGCCGGAGGATTCATCTTAATGAATTTCTCGATCGAGCTATCGTGGCTTGCTAACGGACCACCTTGTTCCCTCCAACTCCTGGAAATTTCAGCCATGACTTGCTGTGCCACGCTGCGTAAGACTACATCTGAATCATCGCCCGCAGTGCCTGAGGGTCCAGCACCCTCATTCCCACTAGCATGGGCACTACTACCTCTAGGGTCCATTCTGAAAAACAAATAACTTAACTTAGAATCCCTTTACCAAACGTATCGTCCAACTAATACAATATTCTTTTAATTAATTTAACACTCCTAATCTTAATTCAAGGTCTAATCCTGCAACCTAAATACCCAACTCAACGATAGTTTACCATGACTTTCTTGAAATCGTCACCCTAGGAAAATCACACAAACCACCGCGGAAGTCCTGCATCTAAACTACAAAACTAGACCTCAAATCCCCTTATCCTATACTCTGGTATTATTACTACTGCATTCTAAAGTCTACAGAACCTAGTATCCTAGGCTCTGATACCAAACTGTAACGACCTACTTAACTTATTCTATAATAAAATATAATAAATAAAATAGTCAACCCAAACCCATGGGTAGCGGGGACACCTATCATACACAGCGGAACCTAGGCAGCAGTAAATGTAAATCATCATTCTCGTAACCATAAAATGTATAATACCAAAGTTAACTATATTCCAAAACACTGTATTTATATATAATCTCCTAAAAATACAAAGATATTACTAGGATTCCATATCAGGATCTCCTGATCCTAGTTCAAACTTACCCTTCTAATGGGGTAGCACAACAGACTCAATGGCGGCCACGACCCACTGGTCCTTCTGGGTTTCCTAAAAAATATTTAAGCTCGGGGGTGAGACACTTTTTAGTAAGGAAAAATAAACTAACTATAGTTGTGTGACAACATGAATATTTGATGCAATTATATATATACAGTACATTTCATATACCTGAAAACATTCATCATAACATACTGAATAACCATATACTTTCGTGTTTTCTAATAAATCATACAGTTCATAAAATGTCTAATATAGCTGATAATACTAAAAATTTGCCCAAGATGTATAGCTAGCTGATGTCATGTATTACCCCCCATGATGGTTTGTGCAGCCCAAAGGCGGGACCCGACAATGGCTAGTCGACCACTGCTGAGTCAAAAATGTCTGTAAGTATGATGGGCCCGCCACACCCTGGTCCGAACTGTCAGGTGGACATCTACAACTCTACACTAAAAGCCGCATCGAATATCCATCTCCCATCCCTTCGTGGGACGGTTAGCACAAATCTGAACATAGTAATTTGATCTGTATAGCTACGGTACCGTGCTCCTATAACTGAACTGAACTATCATTCGGATTCTGATAATACATAATACATGATAATATACAGTTTAACGTAAATAGATTGATAGCATTTTCTGTAATAACATAAATACATATGGCCTTACGCCGTTTACTTTCATATCTGTGGCCTCGTGCTAAAATCATACATATACACGACCTCGTGCCGGTTATCAATCAGGGTCTTGCGCCCATTCCATACATATCATTCTGAATAAATAATCCATTTATCATGTATTTTGAAACTATAAGGTACTGCAATATTTCATAACTTCTGAAATCATACTTCATTCATAAAATTATCATAAAATAATATTTATCATGTAAAATAATATTCATGCCAAACAATGCTAAATAAAATCATACATTTCATTCCAAAATTGTATTTCCTGTATAATAATAGTATTTTCCCAAACATGCATTTTCTTAATAATATACAAATATAATACATATTTTCCTAAAAATTAATTAGCTGATAAATAATGATAATTTGCATGAAAAATAGCTGCTTTAGTTTATTCCCTTACTTGACACTGAAAAGAAACCCCCTAAAATGCACTCGTCCTACACCCGCAAGGTTCCCCGCTCAACACCCTGAATTCAACAATTCCCAAAACTAAATTTTAGTATTTTCTCGTGAATAACATTTCCTATAACTATGGTAAGACCAAATTTTGCTTAAAAAGCCTTACCTGAAGCTAAGGACAAATTTCAATTCTGCCCCACCAACGATCCGCTTTGGTAGATTTGGAGAGAACTTTCCCAGGAGTGTCGTGGTGGCCTCAGATCATCGATCTGGTGAACTACAGAGCCGAAATCGAAGAGAGAGAAGAGAGACACCGTAGGGAGGAGAGAGAGAGAAAAAAATTTTCTTCCAATTTTCTGCATAAAATCCGAGGTTTGGACTATTTATAATATGGGTTTCGTCGACGAGCCACGTCTTCTCATCAACGAGGTTGAGAGGCAATTCGTCGACAAACTCTCACCTTCGTTGATGAAATTCAGAATTGTCCAAAACATCTCTCGGTATTTTCTGGTCGACGAAATGCACCTTCGTCGACGAGCTCATAATGCTTTCGCGTTTGTCGATGAAGCCTGTTGCCTCCTCCTGTTACTATTTCCCATTTAACCTTTTCTTTATTATTTAAATACCATTATTCTTCGGGTCATTACATGCATTATCATCAAAGCAGTCATTTTAGGCAACTGATGATTTAGCATACGAATCATCACATGCTTCATTGCACAAATCAGTGAATGAGGTAGAGTTACAATCATATACCTCATCGTCTACCAATGCTATTTGATCATGATTGTGGCTCGTAACATTTGGAGTGGCAGTCTCCATTTCCTGGGTCACTCCATACTTCCTTTCGAGGTCAACCCAGATTTCATGTGCACTTTTACAAGCCACAAAATCAAGCAAGATATCAAAATCTAAAGAGCAATATAATAAGTCCATGGCATGTGAATTTGTATGCATAACATTATTATCATTTTCAACTACAGCTATGCAAATTCCTTTATCAATCACCTGCCAGACCCTCTAGTTCACAGATTTAAAAAATATGCTCATTCGATTTTTCCACTAGGTGTAATTTACACCGCAAAATAATAGAGGATTGGAAGGTGATCATCCCTCTCTAAATGGGGACACATCAATGAGAGCCATTGCGATCTTTTACAAAAGCTGTTAAGCCTAGTGCAACGAGACTCTGATACCAATTGTTAGAATTGATGTATTCCCAAAAGGGAGGGTGAATTGGAATTTTAAAATTTTTCTCCTAGGTTAAGTAAGATATCAGTATTATTTCGCAACCTAGGGTCTTTCTAAGTAATCCCAAATGTGCAAATAAGATTAATATGCGGAAAGTAAATCCTGCACAGCATTCACAATATAACATACACGTGCAGTAAATAAATTTACGAAAAAATAAAATGCATATATGATATGTTATCAGGGTTCGGCCAATACTGCCTATGTCCCCGCCTTGGCTCACAAGTGCAAGGATTATCACTATTGCTCACTTAACGGGTGGAGCGGCACCAGTTATAACCAAGTCAATTAGCGGGTCTGACCTCAACCTAAACACACCTTAACAGGATGGTGCACCTTGCTTTCCTAACTGGGTCAAAGCCAATCTGAGACTATTTGATAGGGCTAGTCTCCCTCTTCAAGCCCTTGCCTAGAATACAATAATGAAATACAAATTTTTGTGTACAACCAAATATGTTTCTTAAACTAAGCAAATGTGTACCAATATGCTTAACCAAATAATGCACTCATATATGATAGGATATCAAGTTCAAGTGAGATTTTGTTAACTAATGTGGTAACTCTAAAACACGATGTAAATCAATGTGTGTATATGAGAGTGAGGCTTTTGATGTCAAGCCAATATGCTTGTAATGTGATTAATCATAAGTTTTCTATAACCCTAACAGATATCTTAAACAATATTTCTCAAATATCAAGCACAATACATAATAGGGTTTTCAATCTTACTAAAAATGTTTTCATCAAAGTACAAATCAAGCTTATGAAAACTTGCAATGAGGATGCAAGATCTTAAGCCACACAAGGGTTTTTCCCAATCAAATATTTATGAATGAAATATTATGGGAAAAACCTTAGCTAACTCTCCAAAAATCAACACATAATCAGATATAAACAAGGGAGACTTTAGCTTATACAAATGATATGAAAACACTACCTTCTTTCAAAGCAAGTGGCCAAATGAGTACAAGAGGTAGGTTTTTGGCAATAGGATTGAAGAGATATGAAAGTATAAGGATTGTGGACAAAAATATTTTCAGAGAATTTTTACTAATCTTAAATTATAATCCATGCTTAATTTTTGCAAATGGAGGGCTATATATAGAATTTGGAAAAAATATAGTCATTGGGGACACGCTGGGTATTTTGAAAAAGATTAAATAAGTTTAATTAAAGTTAACCCGATTTAACTCTTGGTAAAAATTCAACAACCTGAGAGGCTCTGTTGACCGTGTTTGAGATTCGGTTGACCGTAGTGTCCAGTTTGGTCGATCGTGGAAAAATTGAACTAAAAGTATGGTCGACCATCTTAAGGGTTTCAAAGGTGATTTTCCAAATCCGCGCGGTTCAGTCAACCAAATCATTTTGAACTAGGAGGTTCGATTGACCAGGCGGTTGGAAATTCCCAAGTGGGGGTTCGGTTGACTAGGGCATTTCCTATGTATTTCTAGTCGGTCGACCGAAGGATCAACTTATTAACCCGGTGGGGTTTGGTCAATCGAAGATCTCAGTGTAATTGAGGTCGGTCGATCAAACATGCCAATTTCAGCATTTTCAGTCATTTTCTCTTTAAAATGTTGTCCTTATTCATATGATGACTAACTTAATTTTAATGGGGCACTTTTTTATGCATTGCATGGGGGACCTAAGGTCAGTCTAGTTCATTTTGAGTTTAAGCCCTATCATGCATGATATGCATTAATTATTATAGATCATAATGCCTTAAATATTACAGATCCAATTAAAATAAAAATACAAAAGATAAATATTTCGGGTCTTGATTTTCTTTAAGTCCATGTGCATCATATAGAAACCTCCAATTGATCCTGCACACAAACTCATCAAACATTAAGTACCAAGGTATTTGTCATAATCAAAACAGGATCTGACCTATAAGGTCAACAAAATCCTAACTTCTCCTTCATTCACTTATGCAAATCATTCTTGGAGAAAATTTTTACTGGGTTTGAATCTTTGAAGCTTTCACATACATATTTATACTCAAAGATCATATACTCTCTTTTTTGCAAAAATCTTATTGAGAAACACCCTAAACTCTATTGATCTTTAAAATCATATCTTGTGAAAAGTGTTTAAGATTTTCATTTGTACACACTTGCTTTCAAGAAGCATTTCATTGTACTCAAATTTTATCTCATTTGTATATCACAGTTTGGGTATAAAACTGGGCCAAACGTAGGATATTATCTGGAAAGGTAGGCTTCGCGTTGGGAAGAAGCAGATTATAATAAGGCAACTCCGCCTTGGTTAAGGAGCGTATTAGTGGAATCCTCAAATGGGTTTTCTTGAGGTGAGGATGTAGGTGAGATTTTCCAAATCTCGTAAAATTTTGTGTTTGCTTCTCTTTCCCTTCTCTCTTTAAATTTCCACTTCTGTATGGTTATATTTACTTTATAGTGATTATTGTGAATGCCTTAAATTTATATAGCACTTGAGATTGGTTGTGTATTACTGATTGCTTGAGAAATCATAAGCCTGAATTGTTTGGTTGTGTAATAGTGAAACCTGTATATCTCTAAGCTTGTGACTTTGTTGTCGAGTTTTAAAAATAGGGCATACGTGACCTAGAATTTTTAAAATATCCAATTCACTCTCTCTCTCCCCCCCCCCCTTCTTGGGAATACACCAAAAATCACAACTCTTCCTCTGCTCTTCAATCTAAAATCCAAAGCTCTGTAGACCCCCTAATGTGCCAACCTTCCACCTTCTTTCACTCTCAAATTTTCAATCCTTTCCCTATTCTTCCTTTCAAAATTTTCAATATTAATCTCTCAACCTTTTTTGGCTCACTCTTTTTTTCTCAAAATTTTTTCCCCTCTTTTGATTCCTTGAAGTGTTCTATTTATATGCCAAAGAGAGAACAACCAATTAATTTTGATTAATCAATCAATTTTAAAATCAAATTGGTTGATTCTATTTCTGATTTGTTTACATTCATTCACCCATTACTGACCCCCTCACTTTTTTCTTTTTTCTTTTTTTATGTGTACAAGTATCAATATGAAGGAGCTGGCCCACCAGAATGGAGCTGCTCTTTTATGTATTATTATTATTATTATTTTATTATTTTTCATGCAATTATTATTTTTTATTCATTTTTTATTGTACTAATTACAAAATAATATATAAGTTTGAATTGAATGGTGAGGATGAGGAAGATGAGGGATCATACCTAGGAAAAAATCCTAGAGGACATCAAAATTTAAAAACAAAAAAAAATAAAAATCTAAACTTTACTATATAAAACCTCAGACAAGATGGGGTGTCTGCAAGTACTATAGGATGTTACAACTAAAAATGCAGTCTTTTGTGATGACAAAGCAATTGTGACTAAAGCATACCTTAAGGTATTTCAAGTTGTCCCCAAAAGTTAGGCAGAATATGAAATTTTATTTTCCTAGAAAAGGATTTAAGCATAAGAGTTTGCATCCAAAATGATGTCGTCTAGTGACAACATGAGTCGTGGCAATAAATAGTTTCTATTGTAGTGTGGATTACATGACAAGTTTGTGTTGGAAAATAGTAACACTTTTGCATCAAGCATTCATGAATAATTTTATCAAAATGATGAAATTCATACACAACTACATATTATGCATTCGTTACATATGCATGTAATAATTTCTTGAATGCTAAGAATAATTAGAAAATCATTACATCAATCGTCGTTGCTCAAATCAAAATTGAGCAAATATTTATCATTCATCTAAATCATCAACCAAAGGGAAAAACTTATCCTATTAGTTGGGATTTTTTATGCTTAGTTGATTACAATCATATAAACTTAATTACATAAAAGTGCATGACACCATGTATGGATGACATTGCAATTGAAAGCAAGTATTTAGATGGTTTATCACTTTATAAATATAGAAGAATTAATTAATGCAAGTAACCTAAAAGGTTGTAAGCAAAGGTGCCATTTGAACTTGAGAGGGTAAATGGGCACCTTTTAAAGAAGTGTGGTTCAAGAGAAAAGACAAACAATCAAGTTTAAAATATTCCAAATATAATTACATTGAATAGCTTGCAAAGATAATGGCCCAAGAACTTGTGAAAAGGCAACTTAATGGCATTAGGATGGAAAATTCGATGTTTAAAATTCAGCAATGATAGAACCATATCTCAATTCAATTCATATTGACCATTGTTTTTAGTTCAATGAGTCATAGTACGTCACATGAATCGATGGAAATGCATATTAAATATTACACCAAGATAATGTATTTTGTTCGTACTCGTAATGAAATGGAGGGTAACCTAATATCCATCATGGACCTATGGTGTAAATATGCAAATATTCTTAACTAAGGGGATTAGGGTTGTAACCAAGCCAAGTTAGCAAAACTCTAAGATATTTAGGGTTGACTAGATTAATAAATGAGTTTAAAATTGATATTGAGCAAATTAGCCAAGTACAATCTTGATTTTATTAAGTTTATCTATTAAACGAACTTAAAACAACCTAACTGAGCCAAGTCTACTCCTATTCAAACTTTCATCATTTATTAATAAACTTTAAAATTAAGTTTAATCACTCTTAGTATAAATAAATAGGCAAAGTCAATTCACTTTGCAGTCCTAGATGTAGTCTTTTGATCGATTTGTTTACTACTACATTATGTTATGAAAAAAGATTTTAAACAAAAAATAAAAAAACATGTGATTAGTGGTTGCTTGGGAGAAATTAACTTTAAGAAATAAATACTTAAAATGAGTTATAAGCTGAACTTGTAAATGAGTCCCTAAATGAGCCTGAAAATGAGCTAAAATTGTAGGCAAAAATACAAATAAACTCACAAGTTTGCTTAACAAGTCATTATAAACAAGCCAACTTGTGAACTAGTTAAAAAAGTAATTTCATGAGTCCGATGAGTTGAGTATGATTTTGCTAACTTGAACTTGGCTTGTTCGTTTAATAAACTTTAAATTTATGCTTGAACTTTCTCATATATTTTAGTGAATGACTTTAAAGAAATTATTATTAGGCCAAGTGTTGAATACCTCATGCAAGGTACTGTGGCTTATTCAACCTTACATAAGTTACATTCATGAAAGGATGTAGTAGCATGTTCTAATAATATCATGTAGTCAATAAACAACTAAAAGAGATGAAGGACTTTGTGTGGGATAAATTTGGTTTGTAAAACAGAAGTGCTAGCTTCTTCTTCAATGTGAAATTTAGACTAAATTTGATTTACTACCTCAATATCACTAGATGAAAGCTTAAGTTGTTATGCAAAACCTTTATCTATATAAAGGACTTCCAAAGTTATTTATGTGATTTGATTTTAAAAGTATTTTTGAAAAAAAAATGATAAAAGAACATTAGAAAATTTCAAAATAATCAAGAGATATATCCAAAGGGGGGGGGGGTGTATATCCAAGTGATATTAAAAGAGGTGAGTTTTGGGTACAAGTAAGCACCAAAGAGTATGCACTTTAAACCAAACTAAGGATTTTGAATTTGTCTTTTAGGATAAATTCTACATACTTTAGAAATTATATAGAGAACTTCACAACATCTATTCTCTCCTTCACAAATTGTGCTAAAGTACAATTTTACTGCATAAAAACAATAAGTAGATTATATTAATCTTGCACTCTCTAAAGGTGTTCGACAGATCATTTTTCATTTGTGTAACTGTAGATAAACTAATAATAGTTTAGAGGTTATTCCTCCAATTCATTTGAACTTGTTGCACACGTACATGAACAATTTGTTCATGTTGAGGATATATAAAAAGCCTAAAGTATTGTGCCATGAAGTCGCTTTCCAGTACACAAGTTTAATATCCACCATTAAATTTTGTTCTAGTTAACATTTAATCTATACAGAGAAACTCAAATAAGGGTCAAATATTCTCACTTTGAGGGGTCATGACACTTGTGTTGCGATGAGTGTATGAACAATTAATTCATTGGCTTTTAATATCTACGACTATGAGCAAGTTCATGTATGACATTTGAGGCCAAACAACGATGTTTTTGAAGTATTGAGTGTGTGGTTCAACTTAAGTTTACTCTTTCTGCATTCTATAGGCATTCTTCGTTCATTATTTTAAGGTACAACTATAAGCTTGTGCCATACAACAAGAGGTAGAACATCTCGTATCTTGTACCCCTTTTATCTCTTATAAGATTCAAACTTTAAACTTGAAATATGAATATTTAAATTTTAGTGATTGATATGTCCCATAAGGGATAATATTAATGTTAGTTTTGATTAATTCACATAATTTGCCATTTCTCAATCACCAAAATAGAAATAATATAAATT
The DNA here is from genome assembly GCF_029873635.1 of Malania oleifera. Taxonomy (NCBI): domain Eukaryota; kingdom Viridiplantae; phylum Streptophyta; class Magnoliopsida; order Santalales; family Ximeniaceae; genus Malania; species Malania oleifera. The sequence goes on from NC_080426.1 coordinate 50,268,183, forward strand.
AAAAGGAAGCTAAGGATGAAGAATTCACGTTTTATCTCACATAAGATAAACACAGTTACTTTGATAATGAAACTTATAAGTTCAAACAAAAAACTGATGAATAGAATGGAATCGATGTTAGTGTTTGATTTCTTTATATATTCTCCATTCATTTCTTTATTCCATTTCATTGCTAACCCATTTTATTTTGCTAATCAAATGTGAGTAATTTGAAGAAATTATTAGGTAAACTTGCCTAACAACACCAAATCAATCAAATCCTTAATTTTTTTCAACTATTTAAATCAAACTTTCTCATAATTATAATATATAATTATTAAATTATGATAATATTTTTAATTAATATTTAAGAATTTTGTATTAAATAAAACATTAATGGTTATTATTTTTCGATTAACAATAATGTTATGATTCTTTTGTGTTTATAATATTATTAGTTTATCAAATTTTTTAAGTTTATCATTAATTTTTAATTAATTAAATAATTGTTGACTTTTTGAGTCCTATCTCACTTTTTATAATGACAAATACAAAGTATTTAGTATTTGCCGAATTTGTGTGCAGGATCACATTGGCGAAATCATATGATGGCACACAGTCGCTCGAAAAAAAAGAAGACCCAAAGTGTCAAATTTCTTTGTAATTCATATTCAATTTATTGAGTCTGTAATAATTAATTATCAGTTTGTAATAATTTGCATATCATGCATGTAGGAACCTATAAGTTCAAGACCATAAATTGACCTTAGGGATTCGGTCGACCGACGTCAAGTTTTTTAGGCTAAGTTAAAATGTCTAAACCTTAGGAAAGACCCTAAGACCTTGCACTAACACTTTAGTAAGTCCTCATTATCACATATACTAACAGAAGAAACAATTGAATTGAAATAGAACTTAAAATACTAAAGTAGTAAGATTTCAGGCGACCGTACCTTGGTGCTCAAAATACCTCAGTCGACCAAACTGTTGAATGAGTCAGCGTGTTGACTTGACTTCGGGCGACCGAACCAAAAAGGACTTTACCATCCCCGGACAACTAAATATATACCCTGTCATTTTCCAACAACTCAGGTGCCCGAACTTCACGTTCAAAATACCCTCGGACGATCGAAAGTGCAAGTTCGGTAGACCGAACTTGAGACTAGGTGACCGAACCTCGAGAGTTTGGAAAATCACCTTAGTTCAGTAAACCGACCCTTTCCTCCGGCACTCAAACGTGAAAAATAACTTTTTCACATGTGTTTGTTCAAGCGACCGAACCTAAGGTCCGGGTGACCGAAAGTCTCTGGTTTGCTCAATTTTTACTGCGGGTAATTGAGATTAATTAAGAATAAATTGATTTTAAAATTCATTAAACAAATTTAAGAATACCCTTTATGTCCTAACAGTCATATTTTTTGTGAAGGCTATATATATGCCTTCATTTGCAAAGATTAGAGATTAGAGATTAGATTAAATTTGTTTTTTTCTCTAAAATTCCTTGAGCATACAAGCCTATATACTCCAACCTTTTTATTCCTTTGAAAAATCAACCTTAATGAGAGTATCTTGAGTATACCATATATTTCCTACGTGCTTATACTCTCATATAAGTGTATTGATTTTTTATTTTAGTGAGAGTAAGCCTAGAGGTCTTCTCCAGTGATTTAATTCATAAATTCATTGTGGGGAAATTTTTTTAAGCTTGTGAGTCTTTGCACTCTCATTGTAATACTCAAAAGCTTATCTTGTGTTGTGAAGAAAAATATTTTTGACAATTTTGTTTTTAAAAATATCTCTTATGCTTAATATTTTGAGATATTTGATCATTCTATTTGAAATATTTGAAACTCGATTTTGTGATTGATATATTGATATATTGTTTCAAAGATAGTTTGAGAATACACTCTTGTTCTTGATTGATTATAGACATTAGATTGAGTGTTATCACACATATTGCACTGAACTTATAATTCTTATCTGTTTGACGTGCATTGATTATAGCTTGTGCGTATCGGTACAAATCTACTTGTATTAGAAGCATATTTAATTGTACGCAAAAATCATATTGATTGTTGTATTTTAGGCGTGCCCTAAGGGGTTTTGATCTAACCCGTAAGGATCAGGTTGGAGTTAGCTCTGTGAATTTGACCTAGAGCCTTTTCCGCCCCACAAGGAGAGTTTGTGAAGGCTGAGATTAGCCCTACTTTAATTTGACCTGGTTGTAAACGGTGTCGCTCCACCCGTTAAGTGAGCAATAGTGGTAATCCTTGGGTTTGCAAGTTGAGACGGTGACGTAAGCAGTATTGACCGAACCCCGATAACATATTGTGTGTGCACTTTACATTTTAATACTTTATATTTACTGCACATGTATGATATTCTCAATTGTTTTTGAATGCTACGCATGATTTTAATTTTCGCACATTATATTTATCTGTGCATTTGAAATTGTATAGACAAACCCTAAGTTGTGTATATATTGCTTTTGGATAGTTTAACTTAGGAGATAAATTTTTAAAATATCAATTCACCCCCCTCTTAGGAATACACCAAAGTCAACAATAACCATCATATTCATAAATTATTTAAACATACAAATTTCCCACCACATAAATTTATAAATAGGTAAAATTAGTAAAATCACTAATTACCATTTAAAAGGTATTTTTATTTTTTAAGAAATGTTTTTAAAAATTACAATAAATATTCTTTTGGGTGCATTTCTAATATTAATTTTGTACACAAGTATTTATTTTAAATAAGGGATTTTTAAAAAGTGGTAGCAAACGGGGCACAGGCTTCCAAGCGAGTACGGGTCGGGTCGAGTCGGGTCGCAGGAGTCAACTATGGGTCTCCGAACAGTAGTACCCACCACTCGCCTGAAAAGGACAATTCTAGTTGCAGTTTTAAATGCAACCCACCGATCCTGTGAAGCCCGTCAACCACCCTCTCTCTCTCTCTCTCTCTCTCTCTCTATTTACTCACAGTGATTCTATTTTCTCTCTCTATCTATCTCTTGTATCTCACTCCCCAAATCCATATTCTGTAGTCATTTTCCCTTGCCATTAACTCCACAACTCTCTCCCCCTCCATTGCTTCATCTACACTCTCTCTCTCTTCTGTGTAGCTCTCCCACCCAAACCTAACGTTAAATCTGAGCATTAATTTTGTGTGTGTATATATATATATATATATATATATATATATTTGTATATGCCCTTTGCCGTTATGTGTTAATGGGAAATTGCTGCAGGGTTTGTATATATAGTTCCTATGGTTGATCTTCGAACCCCATTAGCCTGAGAGAGGGAGAGATGGAGGTGCAGCAATCGCGGACGGAAAATCGGGCCATGACCTTCGACGAGGTGTCCATGGAAAGAAGCAAGAGCTTTGCCCGGGCCTTGCAGGTTCTCTTCTCTCGTTTGCTCTTCTTCTTTTCTTTAGTTCAACTTTGCATAATAGCAGGGCCCGATCTGGGTTTGCTTTAGATTTGTTCTTCTCTTGGATTTGTTCTTCTCTTCCATAGTGTTTTACGGTTGACCTTCAAATTTAGGCTTTGTTTGGTTGCTGACGAAGTAATTTTTGAGTGTTAGTTCTTTCTGGTTAATTAAGACAAGCTTTTAGGACCTGAGCTCTAAATCCAGCTGCAATTTCGCAATAAAATTATATGCTTTTTTTTTCCTTTTATTTTAACGTTTATTTATTTATTTATTTTTGCGCGTGTGGGATTAAGCTAGCTAGTTTTTCGTTAATTAGGACTTGAGAGACGTGGGATTAAACTAGTTTTTAATCAATTAGGGATTGAGAGAACATGACAGTCTTACCAATTGTTCATAATACTGTCGTTTGGCTTACTATTTTTTGGAAACCAAAATACAAGGAAAAAGAAAAGATTTACAATTCAATCAGATTGAATGATTTGGAGAGAAAAGGAAAAAAAATAATAAAAAAAATAGACCCTTTATCAAGCATTGAAGGAAATAGGAATAGGTAAAATTTTTTCTTTTTGAAAAAAACTATGCATGAAGTCTTTTCCTTATTAATAAGCCTGAAAGGATGGAGGCGTTTATGGACGCCTGCCTGCCAAGTGGAGGAGGCAAATAACTATAGCACTCAATGATGTTTGATCCTGAGTTGCAATTTTATTTTGTGGTTGTTTCATTTTCAAATGGGGATTATGGCTTTTTCGACACTCTTACGGTTTTTTTTTTTTAACATGCATATCATACTATTTAAATTTTTTGAGATGGCCGTTTTTTTTTTTGCTAATTTGAATGGTCCTGAACTTGTTTATATAGCCTTTAATTTGTGAAACATGGCTAGTGACCAACTGCGTAGATAAGGTTGAACTTGAAATTCTTGTTGCGGAAAAAATGTAATAGAGAAATCACTCTCCTCTCTTCTCTTTTCTTTCTGGTTATCCAAACAACACAGGAAAGAATCTCTCCTTTCTGTTATTTTCTTTTCATTAAGTAACTGATGTTATTTCTTTTCTTCTTTCCCCTAGTTATCCAAACAAAGTGTTAAAATTTATTTCTTTCTGCCCCCCTCTCCCCTCCATTTCCATTTCTATTTCTGGGGAAACAAATGGAATATAATGTGCCTCGTCTCACTTCAAAGCATGGCAATTCTGAATTATACTGAAGCAATGGAAATTTGTAAGACATCTTGGTGTTGAATTGTTGGCCCCTGAATAAATTACTTGTGGGTCTTTATGCATGTGCAAAATTTTCTGTTTTTAATTTTTATCTATTTATATTTCTTGTTTAAAATTTTTATCAAACCCTTTTTCTAGACCAGGGTTTGGACCAGATAATTAGTGCCTATTCTTGTTGATTGCAAGGAAAGCTCTCATGTTGATGTTTTTTATTTGAATATGATCTGACGTGACTTAAGCAATTCATTAATCCTGTGAATTTTAGTGGCACCTTTAATATCATATTAACCAATATGCCAGCATCCATGGTGCCTCCCTTTTTTTTGTTTCTTGGGGTGTCCTTCCCAGATCGACCCCTTCTTACCCATGCTAGATATTAGCAATTTTGCTTTTACCTGTCTGGACTTTTTTCTTTTTTCTCTTTTTTGGATTAGTTATGTACACCAGCTGTTACCCAAAAAAAAAGCAACATTCAGTCCACACAGGTCCCACATCATATCGGGGTTTGGGGAGGGCATGGTGTGCAGTGTTACCCCATTTGTTACAGTGTGCTTTAAATAGTAATATTGTGGTTAAATTGTTTGTTGAATAAAATTCTTGAATTTCTCTAGGACTCCCATGCTTACTCTGTTTGGACACTTGTTGCATTCACTCTTGTTTGATCCTTGTGTCTTGGTTATTTCAGGAACTCAAGAACTTACGACCTCAACTTTATTCTGCTGCTGAATATTGTGAAAAGTCTTACCTTCATAGTGAGCAAAAACAGATGTAAGGCTACTTTACCTTCCCAACTATGATTTTTTTCGATATACCTGTTTTGTCACTTTGTTACTTAAGTTTCTTTTGTGGAAACTTACACCATTCCTTTCTGGTTTTGTTATATTTGATGACCTAATTGACTAAATGTTATTCCAGATATACACAAGCCCCGACTGGGAACTTGTGCAGGCAAGATATTTATCAGATGCTTGCCTAGAATCAGAATATTAGTAAACTCCTCATGTGATATTTCTCACAATCTGATTTTTATCAAATAAATTGTTGAAGGTTGTGAATATTTTGTTCTCCATATTTTTCATTATAGAGTTCAAGCCTTGAGGAGCGTCCTACTTATGAACATTATCAATATAGATGCCTACATATATTCCTATATGTGAACCTTATCAATATAGATGCCTACATGTATACTTTGCATAAAGTCCTAAACACATTACAAATGACACATCCAGTGCCTTAAACCCTCCTATGGTTCGATTAGCATGGTTCACACATGCTTAGAAGCATGCAAGTCATTTTATCGAGTCCATTTTGAGATTTTGAAAACTATGGTTTTTATCTGCATTTATGCGCTGTTACAATTTTTTAGGATAATAGGATTCATGTACCTCAGTGAATTGCGATCTAGCATTTAAAAATGTAGAGGTATCTGTTTATAGTTTAAATATTGACTAAATGAGGCTCACATTGATCCCAAAAGGGGTTCCTAGGGAGGCCATCATCTTCATTTAGATTTTGTGCTTGAACATTGTTCCGAATGAACATTGTGTTAGGAGGATGTTGAGATGGATGAAGAATGTTTAAATTAAGAAGATGAAATGGTTGAAGTGGTAACTTAAGACAAAATAAAGGAAGATCACATAAGTCTTTTGTCTACAAATGTGTGTGTTCTTCATTTTCAAAGTGGTGGGACAAATGCTCATATTTTTTTCCTTCTCTTGGTGCCTCTGGAAAAAGATTTTTTGCAATTTTTGGGGAGCATTGGGTGTCAATCTCTTTCTCAATAATTTTATTTATTTATTTTTAAAAATACATATAAACAATATTTATCTATGTTAGCTGACTAGGGAGAAAATTATGGATGGTAAGTTATGGCTTATGGGTAACAATGAACAACTACGTTGTCATTAGCGATTTGATTTTAGTTGAAAGTGTGAATTTATGTGCAATCCCGGGGGGGGGGGGGGGGGGTGGTCTTTAGATCCTAATTTTGAAAACCACAACTTCACAAGCACAAGCTAGGTGACTTTATCAAATAATCAATATTACCCAAGCACCCACAAACGTAATGAATATTCAATTCTTACACAATAAGCAAATAATTAAACGCAAACGGAAATTTAAATGAGTTAAGGGAAGAGAGATGCAAACACAATTTTTACGAGGTTCAGCCAAACTCGGTACGTCCTCGTCTTGGGCAAACCACCCAAGGATTCCACTAATCTACTTCTTTAAACCCGGGCGAAGCTTCCCGTTACAATCCACTGCTTACAAGAAGCGTAGTTTCCTCCTAAATATCTACTGCTTACAAGAGGCGTAACTTCCTTCTCACGATTCACAAACTGAACTATTAATAGGAATAATGAATAAATATTTCTGAACACCCAGACACTTCTCAATAAGCTAATGAGTACAAATAAGCCCTAAGCACTCTCACAAGATAAAATATGAAGCTCAAGAGAGAATGTATTTTTCTCAATGATATATGTGAAAAATATGATCTTTACGTGAGAAATATATATATGAATGATACCTTCAAGATCTAACCCTTATTCATTATCTCCCAAAAATGATTTCTTAAAAAATATGCTTTGGAGATCTTAAAATTTGCTTTTAAATACCTTTTGCAAGAATAATAAAATCTTTGAATAAAAATATAACTCTGAATATGACGATGATTTAAGCTCTTGCTTTCAAATACCTTTTGCAGAAATAATATGAAATCTTTTGAATAAAAAATATACCTTTGAATATAACAATAGATTTTTCAACCAAATATATGGAACACTAGTGTTCTTGCTCCCAATAAATATTTTAGATGAAAGAATACGGGAATAGATGAACTTTGACAATAATATTGAATGTAAAGTAAACCCTATCTACCAAACCTCAAGATCAAACCAGTTTTTGCAAGATGATATAAGTGTAAGCACTTGGATCTTGAATATGAGAGTAAAGAATGCCCAAACTTGATGTGAATACGTTGAAAGTAGGCAAAGCTTAGCAAAAGATGTGCAAAAGTTATGCAAGGGTTCAAAAGCTAGCAAACTAGGGTTTTGGGTTGATATTTATAAGTAATCTCGGCATCTAAATGATTTTTGGCCATTGGATCATTTAAAATACATTTAAGAAAAAAAATATGTCCGTTTCAGCGCTGGAGCGTCATTTTGCCCGACGGACTCCTCGGTGAATGTCCGTACCAGTCGACGAATGTCCTTCAGTAGCTCGTCGTCGAGAGCATGGGATTCGGCGACAAGTGGGTTGTTTGAGAAAACTAGGGTCTCGGTATTTTCTCGTCGACGAGATGACTCACTAGTCGACGAGTGTTCTACACTCGCTCGTCGACGACTCCGTGTGGCTAGTCGACGAGTGCCTTGTTTTTTAGCCCTTTGATCCTTCTAAAATGCAGATCCACCCTATGACAAATGTATATGAATATTTCATGAAAAAACATACATCTTGAGGTTGGTCTATATGTTATTTTGAGCTTCGCATCATATCTTATGAAACATGCAAATACAATCAAACCTAATGCGAATTACAACTGCAAATTTGGATTGCCTTTATCCTTTTGCTCTTCTACTTCCATGGATTAAGCCAAGTCGAATGTGCTTCAAGTTCCTCATGGCTTCCATAGCATCCTTACCATCTGTGCTTGCTAAGTAATGATCTTGTTCAAAATCTCAAATGCACAAGTAAAATACCAAGTGATTTGTCATTATCAAAACAGGATTGGACTCATAGAGTCAACAGAAAGCACTAAAGGCCATCAGGAAGGCTAGAAAGATGAGGGAAAGGAGCTGAGAAATGGCCACCACATAGCAGATGAGTATTCATAAGCCAATTCAATTGTTGATAGGAGGAATTTGTTGAGTTAGTTTCTTTTAGTTGAGCTGGTTCTCCAAGAAAGCTTACTAATAACTCTTGAAGAAAAAACCATACTTTTAATTGGACATCAAGAGTGGCAGCCATGCTCATATTTTCTAGGAGAAGTCATTCATTGAATATATTTGGTTTCTCATACTTGAAGGTGACAAACCAGCTACATTTGATTTTTACACTTCTATGGACAAATTTAAGCTAATAACAATCATATAATTATGATGTATTGACATTACTTTAGATTGGTTCCGTTGGCATAGCTTAATTAGAGATTTAACTGTGTTCAATTGTGTTCTTCTCTTTACTTCCACTGAAAAATGAATCCCAATCATGTTTAGGGTACTAGACAACCTGAAAGATTATGCAGTAAGAGCACTTGTAAACGCTGTTGATCACCTTGGTACCGTTGCATACAAATTAAATGACCTTCTTGAGCAGCAAACCCTAGATATTTCGACAATGGAGCTAAAGGTTGTCTCTCTAAATCAGGTAAACTAATTGCACTTTTCTAAATGAATATGCCTGTTTAAGAGGATGTCAAATGGATGGAAGCTGAATTAATTTGTTAACGTCAGCAACTTCTTACCTGCCAAACATACACGGATAAAGAAGGTCTTAGGCAGCAGCAATTGTTAGCATTCATCCCAAGACATCACAAGCACTATATTTTACCAAGTAAGACTAATTACCATTAACTTCTAGAAATGCTAACCATTATGAGGTTACCTAGTAGTCTTCGTTTCTACTTATTTTATGGCTTACTACTTCATGGTAGATTCTGTCAACAAGAAGGTACATTTCAGTCCACAAAATTGGACAAATCCTAGGCAAAATCATATTCAAGCAAGAGCTTATCTTCATCCCTCAGGTGCTTGGTTTTTCATTGTTCATCTCTTAGATCTTGCTATTATACATCTTTGATTATCAACATTGCTTATCTAAGGCTTTACATGTAGATACCCCTGCATCAAAAACTCTTTCCTGGCATTTAGCCTCAGAAACAAAGTCTACCTCAAAAGGGAGCCAACATGCTGCGACAAGGTTAGTCTTTGAGATACAACAACAACAATAACAAGCCTTAAGTCCCACTATGTGGGGTTGGCTATATGAATTTTTTTTTTCTAATTCATGCGATCAAGGGAAATAGAATCTAAGGGTTCATTCGGTTAAGGATCCAAAAAGAATTTTTATATTGTTGTTTTTGAAAATGAAAACAACGGATGGCATCATGCATTTTGTATGCTCAAAGAATGTGTTTGGTTGGCTGTTTTTCAAAATTGCTCGCACAAATGAAAACAGTGGAACTGCATCTAGTTTAAAAAAATAATAATACTGATGATGATGATGATTAGTAGTAGTATTACTAATAGTAATAACACTATTGTTATTAAAAATAGGGTTATACCCAATGCCCTGTGTTTTGATTATGCCCAAATAACTGTATCTGGAAACACAGAAATGCCTTTAAATTGTTACCTGAAAACTTGTTTCTTTTAGGGGTGTTTTCAGATATGTATCTGAAAATGGTTTTTTGAAAACACTTGAACAAGTGCGAGTTTAGTGTATTCCTTGTATTCATTTCTGAATACAGAAACTGTATTCATAACTTAACCTAATGCAAATTCCATGTAGTGTGTACTTATATCTTGCGTTTCCAAATGCAGAAAACTATATTTGAAACCTTAACCAAATGGCCCCTAAATTACTGTTTGCATATCTCTTAAGCTAATATGTCAGAGAGATCTGATTTCTTTTTTTTTTTTTGGGTTTGCAGCTCTGAAGATGCAAAAACTTCTGGAAAAACTTCTGGCATCTTTCATCTTTTGAGTATGTATAATTGTGTGATTCCTTTAGTAGATCAGTTTACACGTGACTTGCTGTGGATGGATGTGCAATTTTCATTATAGGGTTAACGAGTAACAATTATATCTTATGCTTCAAATTCATATGCATATAGATGCTGAGGAGAGCACACGGACAAGGTCCCCAGCAACTCATCTTCAGTTGCAGAGTGGTGCCCCTGCTACCAGTCCCATTATGCAAACATTCGGTCTCACACGAAGGGTAATGGCAAAATCAGCAAGAACACAGACATGCCCAACATTCTTTTAAGTGCATGCTTGACAATCAAAATGAGAGTAGATGAGCAAATATCTCACTGTTTGCTTGAGTCTGGGCGAGTTGGTCTGGTCTTCATCTAGTTATTTGATTGGGCATAATTTTCACTCTTTTTTTTTTTACTCCTATTTTCCATGCTATCTTACACGGAAGTATTTAATTGTGGACATTTATCAGGATTGGATAGTGTGTGTGGTAAACAATTGTCAAATGTTACTTTATCTTTTCCTTTTTTGTCCATTTTGCTATTTTTTGAATCAGTATTACTGGGAAAAGTTTTCAGCATCTGGCTGATCTCATTGCACTATTGAAACTTTTGGAATTGCCATTGAGGTACAGTTTTGCATATTCCAAGTCTTGAGCATAGGCAATATTTGGTATCAATCTCAAAATACAGTTAAGTAAGGGATTACTAGTCTAGTAAGAGAAATAATAGTGTGTGCTGAGATCATCACTCAACAATAAGGATATAACAAGTGATGGTAGTGTTAGATAGGAATAGAAGCTCTCAACGATGTACTCACCAAAGATAGTCGTCAAATCATGTAGCCAATAAGTACTGTGCCTGGTAGATGCTCTTACAAACCATCTCTTTCCCCATATCGTATGGAGCCAGCGAGAAGGCGACTCGATCGGGACCCTTTTTCCTGACCAACCCTCGGAGCAAACCGAAAACCATCTCCTCAGGATAGCAGATTAGATTAATCAACGAAGGCCAACTCAAGCAAACTATAAAAAGGAAAGGTGTAAATTGTGATTTAATTCTTTTTTTTTTTTCCTAGTACCTAGTTTGCGGAAAGCTTTGCAGGTTTGGGTAGTGGGGCAGGTATGCATATGTTTGTTTTGTAGGTTGGCTATCCAACGAATTCTTAACATATGAAAGGATGTTGAAGCGCCATGCCTTTGGGAACGGGTTTGTGTGGCAGCTGTGCCCCATATCTGTGATTTGCTCATTTGGAAGTTTGGAAATGTCACGAGTCATGACTTTGAACATCTTTGGTTGAAATTGATAGTTCAGGACAGACACTGTAATTGACATGTATATTGGTAGATTGTTGGTGCCAAAAGATTTTCATCAAGTGCGCTGGCTTCTTTTCATTCTAAAAACTAGCTTCAGCTAGTGGAAGGGGGTTGAGTCAGTTGACTGAGTTTTTGCTTGTTCCACGATTTGAACATGTTTGTCCAGGCTGTGCTCAAATTCTGATGTAAACCCAGATTGTTGGTCTCTGTAAATAAAGTGCCTCCCCTTTTGTGCCTCCTACAATGGGTTTGGCAATTATCCCAAATTGTGATAACTTAATTTTTTCAACATTTAGGCTTAGTTTCTCTTATGTCTTTGCTTTTGGCTATGAGGAGGGTCAAAGTCTGGGGAGAAGTCATTAAAGCAGTTGGTTCCTTTGCCAATTTTCTTTATTAGCCTTTTTCATGTGGTTCCTAGCTAAGGTAACCCAAGTATACAGGTTAAACCCTAGAGTTCACATATAAGACTCATTTAAAATTTTAAAGATGCTTGCCATGTAGTTGCCTACACTTGCTAGCAAATATCGGAACATATTGTTAGCGTAATGGTATTCAGAGTAAAACTGCCTACAGTGATGGTTTATTTGACTGACATTTCCATACCCCCAACAAAATTTACACATTTCGCAGTGATTAATTTTCCTCCTAAAAATGCTGTTTGGTTCACCTTGTGGTTGGTTTGTTCCTCCATTCTTTTGGAAACCACATTAATTACATTAAGCTAAGTTGGAAAACCTATCTAGCTTATCTGCTAGAGCTTAATCACATTTAAAGAAGAAGAAGAAGAAGCGTTGGTGCTTCTAGGCTGTGCATGCTTAGCTTGCCAAGTTACATTATGAACTCATGAAACTCTTTATCTCCTTCGAATACCATCGCACACATATTCTTTGCATGAAGTGCATATTTTCATTAGATTAAGAGTTCTTCTTTAATGTGCTTTATCCAGCAAACTATTGGTGTTGCATTGTCACAGACAAGTTTAACCTTTTGGAAAAATCCTTAATCAGACAAGCTCACCATACTCATACTACATATACCATCATTTGAAATTCAGGCTCAGTGCTCAGGCTGCTATAACTTGCTTTTCTTGTTTTGTTGTGTTTCAAGATACCCTCTAACTAAGATTCTGGACCCAAATGTAGACCATTTACACATCTGAATCAGCATCAGTAAATCATTCCATTCTCTTGTGCTTATGCTTTCAATGATAATATTTCCTAGTATTTAAATTCCATAATACTTTCTCTATAAGTTGTTTCTAGTTGACTCTGGAAATTGGCTAACAATTCCAATGGCATATGCTACATCAAGTTTGCTGAGAGACATGTCTAACAAATGACCCTGCATACTTCCATTACTGACTTTGGAGAGTAGTTTGATCTTTATCACTTAACCTGTGTTTTGAACCAATAAGCCTTATTATCAGACAGCAATGTGAGTTTCCTTGAGAAGATCAAGCATGTGCTCTAGTTAACCTGTATCCATAATTCTGATCTCCTTAATTTGAATTTCTACTTGCACATCTTGCCAAATTCATTGTTTGGGGCGTCTCATCAACAAACTAAGAGCTGCAGTTTGCTGCCTTGGTATCTGATGAAGAGTGTATGCCAATCATCAACAAAGAAGAGAAAGAAATGTATAGTAGTTTTTCTTATTTACAACGTTTGATTGAATAACATTGAATAAAAGCATAGTCCATAGAGGTTCTTTCTATGGACTTGAAAAATTATTCTCCATTAGAAATCTTCAACATTTGGTTGCAGAAGAAGCCAATCTGAGTGGCTAGGCAGAAACTACATTTTAAGGTTACTTAGTATTGGCAGCAGGGACAAAGGATTCCACATTGCCTACTTTTTTGTGTGTAGATAAAGCTGTTGTCCACGAATTTGTGTTGCATGTTCTGTCATAGCATCTTCATATTTCACATAAACCCTCATAAGCTGGCACATCTTTAGGAAGATTAACTACTCACAGAGGTTCATTTTATTGAAGGCGTACCCTGTGCAGCTTCACTTCCCTTGCTCCAAGAACAATGGGACACAAATTTAACTTTGGTAGTTTTAGCTCAAGAGTATCTTTGCATGTATAAAATAGGAGGGTGGAATTCATTTATAATGTTGGAAGAAAATAAGCAAGATCTAGACACATTAACAGGAAACAGAAACTGGAAAATCGGAGAAGATATTTGACCAATGACCTCATATGACAGCTATTGACATTGAGTTGAGGCCTAGGTTACCATCTAATATGTTTACTTTTTGTCTAGCTCTTTTGCATCTTTGGATGAGTTTATTGTGAGCCCTCAAGGTTTTCCTGGCATCTGCTTCAGTATTCTTCTGGAGATGTTACTGGTTATGCATATGACTGGTTGCCAATTCTTTAAGATCCTTTTTGCTTCTCAAGTATTGCTCAGCATAGCCGTTTATGCTCTTCCACTGCCCCACTTAGCAGGAGTGGGAAAAGTTGGATTCTTCCCGATAGCATTGTAATTTAGAACTGCCAACAGAACAGCAGTTTGAAACTTTAGTCTTCCCCAAATCTTTTTTTGTAGGTGTTTCAATGAGTTCACAGGACCACTTCATGCTTTTGCGTCTCTATATATGTGAGTGTGCATGCGATCAACAAGCTTTTTAATCGAGAATGGAACTTCCATTAAATCATCTGTGTGGTGGACTGTTCTCTTCATGGTTTGACACACTATATCCACTTAGGAGGAGACTGTAAGCTGATTAAAAGATTTACATTTCATCTTTATTCCCCTTTGGGTATTCACGCTTCTGGATGTGTGCTTGATCGAGTTATATATATTTTACACAATCTTATGAGCAATTTAAAATTGAAATTATGTTATCAACCTTGCTTCTGTTTACTGCATCTTTGTGTGTGCTTATTCTTTTAAAAGAAATTACCAGATTGTTTTCTGAATTTGGTTCACTATCTGCTTGGTTTGGTGATCTGACTATCTTCTCTGTTGACTAAAATGTGCACTTTTTGACTACATTTATGCCTAGAGAGTAGAGATTTATATGTATACATGGGACCTCCAATGAGTACAGGAGTGACACTAGCTTATTCTTCTTGAAGTGCAAACTTGCTTGTTCTCTAATTGTTGATCTCTTTAAATGAATTTAGAAATCAGCAAGCTTAAGATGTTCCTTTTCTCCCTTCCATTATCCAGGGGTTTTCAGAGGGCTCCAAACCTTTGACGGCTTTAAGGTCATTTGGTCAGGCACATCGGCATGAGATTGTCCGTGCACCTGTTCGCAGCAAAAGCATGCTGTCAACTTTCTTTGTTAAACAGAAAACAAAGTTGAAGACGAGCAGAGTCTCATGATTCAAGGTTGAAGCTAATCAAGGAACCTTCTTATCATCTGTTCATTTGTTGCTCGATATTGACTTCTCCTCATTTCTCCAATCCCTTTTTGGCTGTTCAATTATAAGCAAAAGGTAGAGCTTCTGTTAATGAAGATGATCAGAATCGTCTGCCTGTGGAATGGATTCCTACAGAGACTAGTTGGTGCAAGTTATTCAAAGCCTGGTGTGAGATCTGATTGTGATTTATCAGTGTTGAGAAGCATGTACATTGTTATTCATGAAAATGGTTTGTATTGATATAGTTACATTGTCCATGGGATGATCTGTCAACTACGTTGGATTAGCTGCATTAGCCTGTCAAATTTTCAGATGTTCATGGGAGTGACTCTTGTAAATTTGTTCATCATAATTTCTGTGAAGACAGCTTGATGCCAGAGACTTTATGATGGCTATCGAGAGCCATGCATCCATATTTGTGCTTTTGGGTTGCTACATATGCCTTTTTCTTAGGCTTTATTTTGATGATTTTATTCATGTCCAGAACACTTGTACGCTACAGTGAGACCGGGCTAAGCGACCCCCCATCATCATCATCTTCATCTTTATCTTCATCTCTCCCTCTCACTGAATTTTGAGGATATATAATGCAGCAGCCCTCAAGGGTTCTGATTAACCTCAAAACACAGTGCTCAAGGGCCAATGCTCTCTTGGTATGACAACGAACATATATAGCCAAATGGTTGGTCTCTATTTTTTGGCCTAGACCTGGCTTCCAGGGGATTTGCTGATCCTACTGACAATTTCTTTGGCATACAATTCACTTGCGGTTGTTGGCGCTCTGTTGTCAACCAGGGAGGTCACGTTAGCTACTCCTATGCTGCCTAATTCCCTTGTTTGAAGGCTATATAGATTTCACCAAAGATTTTAAATTTAAATTTATGTGAATTTGTATAAAATATAATATTAAATTTTCTTTAAATTCATCCACATCTAAATAGAAGGTTAGAAAAAATTTACTCTCAAATGTATTATTAAAGTGATTCTATTAAACTAGTGTCAGGAGCATGAATTTTAGTTCTTGAATTTATATGAAATTAAGTATAATTTTGTATTGTAATTTGTTTAAATTCATACAAATTTAAATTATATATTTGAAGTTTAAGTTTTCAAATGCAGAGTGAAAATGTTTTATTGTTTTCGCAAGAAAAATAAAATGTATTATTATCATGCTGAAGCAATGGAATAATTACAATAAAATAACTTAATCATTTACATAAAAAAATGTATTATTATCATGAAGTAAAATAGAGAATGAAAAAAGGAATGATTATTCCTGAATATGGAATGCTTATTCTTTTTCTGTTTCATATTAAGTGGAATGGCACAATTTTAGCATTAGTAATTTTTTTTTTTTTAAATTGGTATACTGTTAACTAATTTTTATTACATTTTTAGTTCTATTTCATCCTACTTCAATCACAAGTTTTTTATGAACAAAATGTAATATTAACCTCTTCGGAAACTTAACTTCTCTAGTGTTGTCTCCATATTCTAATTCTAATATTTTAAGTATTGTTAGACATTTGAAACAAATGTATGACTTCTCTTATTATAAAGTAATTTGTTAAATTATTTTTTTAAAAAAAATTCTTAATGCACGTTTTAATTGGTCTTATTTTAAATGTTATAATAGCCTTTTTTTTTTTATTACATAGGAACTCCAACCATCAACAAAGGACCCCCTGGTGCGGCACCAAACTTACGGATTAGCGTAAATTTTCACCATCCACAAGAAACGCTGGCTCTGTGAGTGTATTTACCTGGAATTGAACTCTCGATACTCCTTCTTACGTGCTGATATTTTTTCATCACGCTATCCGTAGGGCGTTATAATAGCCTTTTGACTACTATATTAAATGGTATAATCCACTTAAGTATTTGTAGCTAGTTATGTGGTGATTGATTTAGTTTAAGAGAGGATTGTAAAATACTTTTAGTACATAAGGTTTATACATTTTACCCTAAAACACATTTAAAACACAATATCAAAAGTACTAATACAAATAAAATTATAAGCGATATTTTTAAAATTTAAAAATAATCAGGGTTCCTCTCATAATAAAATTATAAATTACTGCGCAATAATTAATGAACATTTTCAAAAATATAGTTTTAATTATTTCCGTTCCTCCATAGTTACTTCAATACCACAGACGCAAGAACGGCAGGCCGTGACATCTATCACCGACATAACGAAACAGCATTCGGCGACTTTGCTCGGATTGGGATTCAGCATTCTAACTATCACAGATCCGATCGGACGCTTTCAAACTCTGAAAACCAATCTGGTTCCAATGCCTCCCGATCCGATATTCTTAGCTCTGCTCACTTCTGATCCTCTTTAATTCATGCGAGCAGTTCTCATAATGGGCAGTCCTCTTGCATCGCATGGCTATTCACTTCAAATCTCACCTTACCAGTGTCAGAAACTTCACAATTCGCTCTTCTTCAATGCAAGATAAACTTTGGTGTTTTGGGTTTGCTCCTCGATCAAAGATTGTTCATTGGCTGATGCAAGAGGACAGGAAGAAGACGAAGAAGATATTGCATATTTGTTTTGCTGTAACTTCTTGTGAGATTGTAGTTCCAAATCCTCAAAGACCCGTCTCAATTTAGCATTCCCAAATGATGTCAGCAATTCTGCATCAAAGACAGTCACTGCAGCTTCTCTCGAATCCCTACCCCATTTCGCCGCGTTTATCCACAAATTCCCAAAGACCCATCTCAATTTTCAGCAGAACTGGCCTTCTGGTGCTGCTGTCTCTTATGGTCGTATTTGGCGTTTTCTTCCCATGGATGGACATGCCCGAAGGTTTTTTCTCTAGCGCGGGCGCCTCCCTTTCGAAATGGCGCGCTTACACACTGGCAGAGGCAGTTTCGTTCGTCGCCAAGAACAGAACTGTTATAGTTTGTGCAGTGAGCCAGCCTTATCTTCCTTTTCTTAATAACTGGCTGATCAGCATTTCGCGGCAAAAGCATCAAGACAAGGTTCTTGTAATTGCAGAAGATTATGCAACCCTTTATAAGGTGAACCAGAAGTGGCCTGGTCATGCTGTTCTCATACCTCCAGCGCCCGATGCTCAGACTGCCCACAAATTCGGTTCTCAGGTAATTTTGTTGCCTTTATCATGAGGATTACATTCTTGTGTTATGTTCTGGAGTTGAAACCTGTAAGTGTTCATTTTTGTATATCAATTTACTGTTCTAATAATGTTGGTTTTAAATTGTTTCTTTGGTGTCGCGCATCAGACTACAAAGTTACACGTTAATTATTTATTATAAAAAATTAAAAAAAAAAAAAAAAAAAAAAAGAGACTGAAACAGAAAACTTGAAGGCAAAAAAAATAATTCCGAATAAATGTAGTGTACTTGGCAACATGTTTGTTGAATGATTTCTGCTTCACCTAAGAATTCTCAACCAGCATGGCTTCTATGAAGGGGCATTGGCTGTGTTGGAAACATGTTGCTCTGTCGAATACTAACACCAACACTTTGGACACTGTTCTGATGCTTCTCTTATGTATACTTCTTTAACACAGTTTAGATACAACTAATAACAAATTGTAATTAAACTTCCCTTTTATTCTATTCTCAAAACTAATTATAGCAATGATGTTTGTAGAAAGCCTAATTACAAAATAAACCATATACTTTAATGAAAGTTGCAATTAAAATCCAGACTTCCAATTATTGCAATTTAAGGCCTAAACTACTATTAGTGTTGTAGTGTTAGGAATCCATCATAATGGATGTTAAATCTTTGATAGAAATTTTACATGCGAAGTGTACATGACCCAATTAAAGCTTATTTTTCAACTTCTTCATTATGTTTATGAAATCCATTATCCATAGACAACTTCTAAATGGAATCCATAGACCAATTATTGAAAACGGAAGAATCAAGCATTCAAATGGCAACCAGTTTAGAAATCTATGTTCTTTATGTTTGCTGTATAAGTAACTGGGTATTATGTAGTCAGTTGTTTGTTGCCTTAAATTTCTAATTAAATTGAATAACGGATGAATGCAAGTTGCATTTCTCCTTGACATGCCATTGTTTGCACCCATAACCAAAGCCCTAATTTCTTTAAATCCTAATCTATCACGCATAACTGAAGCAATATTCATGTGCAATTTGCATGTAATAGTAGTCCTGGATTATGAAGGTGATCTTGTCATGTGCATTTTATGAGCAAAATTTTCGTTGCAGATTTAACATTCATCATATGGATTCCCCACATTGCAATGCTGATAATAGTCTAGGCCTTGAATTGCAACAATTGAAAATCTAGGTTTTAATTGCAACTTGCGTGAAAGTCCTGGATTTTTTTTTCATAGCTAGGTCTATTTAGATTTATAATAAATGTGCCTCCATTTGCAATATGACTAATTGAGAATTTCTTTTGATATATAGTGTTATATAAATGTCATAAACCTAATTATAAACCTAATATTTATCATAGATGGTATATCTTTGTCGATAGTTATGTTTTTATTTATTGTTCTGTCCTACATTTTAAGAATTTGTTGAATCCCAATGTTAATTTGTGTTGCACTTATGTCTACATGTCCATGCCTATTTTATCCAGCTCTAGGTTAATAAGTGGAGAGATTTATAGTGAGCTATGTGTTAAATAAACAGTTCATTAAATGGAATTTTAATTCCATAAGAACTTGAAAAGAAAAAAGGAAAAAAATGTGAAATAGGAGATCAGAGGATAGTGAGTGCATAATAGAAAAAAGGGGGCTGAATGGACAATAGGAACGATGGTTTTTGTTAATTGTTATATATTCTTTATTTTTTTATGCAACAATGTCATGTTCTATGCGTGTTAGAAACTGTTGAGAACAATAATCATGTGAAGTTTTGGCAATCACATCTGTTTTTATGACTGTTATTTATTAAAATACCTATTGTTGCAACTTGCAGACATTATTCTTTCACAAGCTTGCACCATTGATGTTGAGATAAATCTTATTAGTACATGGAACACCATGGAAGACTATAGTTCCATTTCACATCTATATTGACCCCCTTCAATACTCATTTCTTTTCACTTTGAATACAAGCTAAATTATTTTACCCTTGGACATTATTTTGAAACCTGATTACATGCATTTTTACATAGTGATGAGAACTTAGATATACATTTTCAGCTTGATTTTGATGATAAATAATGCAAATATGACATTCTCTAGGCTTTCAGATGGCGTTTGCTCGTTTTCACTTTTTCCGTTTTTAAGTCTCGTGGAATAATTTTTTCCCCTGTATCAATAGTGAAATATGGTTTATATGAGCACCTCTCATGTCTATTCTTGCTTTATTTGATTATTTGACAACTCATTTCTTGGAAATGTTCTTATTGGTCTTATTTTATAGGGATTCTTCAATTTTACATCTCGAAGGCCTCGCCACCTACTGCAGATTTTGGAACTTGGATATAATGTTATGTATAATGATGTTGATATGGTCTGGTTGGCAGATCCATTTCCCTATTTGAAAGGGCGCCATGACGTGTACTTCACTGATGACATGGCTGCAGTATGCTCTAAACTCTGCTTTCTGCTTTTAGTATGTTGTGTCTACAGTGTGAAAATATGCATTTTTATGCCATTTATGGAAGACAGTGTTTGTTTGTACGGGGCTCTGCTGTCCAAAACAATATATCCAATATAGGCTCAATGAGCAATAATATGGGTATGCAGGAAGTTTCCTTCTTTAACCTGTCTGATACTTGAGAGTATTTTTATTCTTTGCAGTGGAAGTGCTCTTATTGTGCATGCCTCATGTTTCCAGAGTTAAATGCAGAAAAGAAAAATAATAATTGTAAAAATGTTGGGAACTTGGTATTATACAAAGTCAACCATTTTATTTGGCTGAAGCATCAGAATATTACCTCATGCACAACCTAATCCCCTTGCAATCCGTGCTAATTGCTGCACTGAAGTCCTGGACCTCGTTCTGTTATGGTCTTCAGGAATCCCTCCAGACGCAAACTGTACCATATCTTGTAGATTTTATAAGTCTGCCTTGATGATCAGATACTTTATAAACAGGAAATTGCTCCCAGTAGGTTGTGTTTTGGTGCTTAGAACAGTTAATTATTGTAAAAGGATTTGTTCTGCACCACATCAGACTTCAATCTCAGATGGTTTTAGTGGACACAACATCTGTAGACTCTTTTTTTTGGCTAGACCAACCTTGAATGTCCTTTTTTTATCTGTCACCGCTGGAGCTATTACCCTTTTGGTCATTGTACTTATCCATAATCTCTCTTTGTTTTGACCAGGTGAAACCTATGAACCATTCTCATGATTTGCCTCCTCCAGGAAAGAAGGGACGCACCTATATTTGCAGCTGCATGATTTTCCTACGCCCATCCAGTGGAGCAAAACTGGTTATGAAGAAATGGATTGAGGAACTCCATGCTCAGCCATGGTCAAAAGCAAAAAAGGCAAATGATCAGCCTGCCTTTAATTGGGCATTAAACAAAACAGCTGGACAGGTGTGTTTTGTGTTCCTCCTTGTTTTTCATTTCAAGTGTGTCCTATAACCCCTTGGCCTTTATAGTGGGGCTTAGAAAAGTACAGGGTTTGTTCAATTGTGGAAAACAGTTATCATTTTCCATGTCCAAATTTCAAAATAATTACAGAAATGCCACTTTGTTTTCCAGTTTTCCAAAATTTGTTTAATAAAGTTGGACAACATCTTTTCTATGTTTTCCAATTAAATCTCGGAAAACTGTAAAACAAGGTGGAATTTTTGTAATTCTTTAGAGAGCTAGAAATGGTAATAAAAATTGTTCTCCCCAACTAAACAGGACCTTAGCCGTCTTGATTTTTATGATTGAAAAGCAAATTCTTTCTTGGCCCTTGATGTTATAATGTGTACTCATTGCTCTCTATACTCATTTATGGAGTATTTCAAGGAAATGAAGTTAGGAGGGTTGTGTTTAAGATGGAGAGAGAAAATCCCTTTAGGCTTAATGGTTATACTATATCTTGGATGTTTTGAAAGATGATCTCTTGAAAGTATTCAAAGAATCTTTGAAAATGATTTGGTGTGGGAACTTGGCTTGAAGATAAATTTGTCTAAAAGTGGAATTGCAAGTATTTTATGGATTTGCGGGATCTTTCTCATTATGTTATGGTTGCAAAGTATGATGTTTTAAGTTGGTCTCTTGCTTATTTAGGCATTCCTTTGAGATATAATCCTATCATTATTTCTCTTTGAGACCCAGTGATTGAGAAAGTGTCTAGGAGATTGAATGGGCGGAGAGGGATTTCTAAACATTAGGGGTCAAATTGCATTGATTCAGACCTGTCTTTCTTTTATCTCATGTTATTTGTCTTTGTTTAGGATTCTTGTGAAAGTGGCTTGTAGGTTAGAGAAGTTAATGGACTAATTTTTTTTTTCCTTTTTTGTGGTTTGGGTGAGGGATAGTATAGGAGATCATCTGGTGAGCTAGGAAGTGGTTTGGAAGCATTTGAGGGCAGGAGGCTTGGGTCTGGTTGATTGGTGTCCAAAAACATTTCTTTAGTGGGAAAATGTTTATGGTGATTTCCCTTCAGAATCTGATTCCCTCTAGCATTCGGTAATTCATAGTATGTGCTTCTGAAAAATTTGTTTGATGCCAGTGCTAGAGGAGATGTTATTTATGCATGCCCTGGAAATTTTGTTTGTCAGTTTTTTTCTCTTTTTTCCCAACATGAGATATCAAGTTACTAGTGGGACTTGGAAGTAAAATCTTTTATCAAATATCCTATCAGAGTTGAATACTGATGCAGTACACAAGAAAAATAAATTGAATTTTTTAGTTTTTATTTTTATTTTTGCATTCTTTATTTATTATAATTTATTTAGTAATATTCTTAAGATTCTAGGTTAGTTCTAATTAAGAAACTAGCATTAAGATTTCTAAATATAATTTCCTTTTCTTCCAAGCATTGTGAGCCTATAAAAGGCCTCCTGTGTATGAGTTTTATTCATAGTTGAATTGAGAATTAAAGTTGTTGAACATTGGTTCTTCGTCACGTGGTAGCAGAGAAGACTTTGATCCTGTACACCTGTGTTTTTGACAAGGTTTGCAATTCAACTCAAATCACCAGGATTGCTAGTGGTTGACAGGTTTGTTTGTGTTTTCACTTAAACTCGTAGGGTTTAAAATTTCAACATAAATTGCCTTGTGATATCTCCAGCATTGCTCTTTTCTCTGCTTGATCCATCACAATCGCAGGATTCAAAAAAAAAAAAAAAAGGTGCCACACAACCCACACCAGATCTGACTTGAGTCAATACCAACCTAAATCAAATCTGTTGAAGCATCTGAGCAAAGAGAAGTTCTTCCTGGACCATTGTTATCGTTGCAAGGTTCTCTGGAGTATCCTTGTCACTATTGAGTCATGCCATCTCTGAAGACACTGCCCCTTTGCCAACAGAGCAGTGTAAGCCCTCATCCAGTCTGTTGCCAGGATCTGTCAATGGAGTCTCATCTTTGCATGGGCCTATCCGACCTTCGTTGGATTAAAGCCCTTCGTCACCTCCATCATTGTGTTCTTCCTAGTCTTGCTTCTGCTTTTGTCCCTTACTGTCATTCAACACATTATGTGAGCCTTCGCTGATGGCACGAATTTAGAAGTCATTCACAAATCTTCACAAGAGCATTGCTGTCAAGCCCCACCATCACCAATGAACCTTTGTCATTGCCATAAGTATCAGGTCAGTGGTGTGACGAAGAAAACTCTAGGTCTCATATGGTTTTGATCCAAGGAGAGTTTAAGCGATCCAGATCATTTCACTTGGACCGAACCAGTTCAATCAAACCAAACCAGATCAGTTTAGTCAAACTGGACCAGACAATATCATACCATACCAGCCAGATATCAGATTTAAACATGATTAAACAAAAAAACAAAACAAAACAGAAACAGCCCAAGAAAAAAAAAATGATGGTTATATTCACTCTAGCTTTGCATTCTTGTATCGATTCTTAATCCTGGTTGGTATTAATCGAGAGAGTGATAACTGGAAGAAAGGGGCTCCCCTTTGAGCCTACAAAAAGGGGAGGTATGAGGTAGTCCATGCAGAAGTGGTGCAAGAATTTATATGGAAATTCAAGGGTCAAGGAAATTGTGGATGCATTGAAATTGGAGGCAGATCCCCAATCAGTTGACTTCAATCAACCTGTCAGTTGACTTCAATCACCATTCCCAATCAACCTGTCAGCCGTACCTCTAATGGCTTTTACATTGGTCTCCTCAAGGTTGAATCCTTTCTAACTTGTGGAGTGGAGCATGATGTAGTACACAAGCAAGATAAATTGTATTTTAATAATTTGTTAATTATATTTCATTTTTTCATTAACGTTTTCATTTAAACAAGTGCATGAAGAATGAAATTCCAGACGAAACTGATGGCCGTGTATAAGAGCATGGTTTATTGGTGCAATGGCTTTGGTGAGCTGTGATTGCCGTAATATGGGATTTAATAAGTTTTTCAAAGAAGTTAGAAATGTTTTCAATTAATTGATTCGAAAATGCTTAGTTTTGCATTTCAGAGTTAGCTTGAAGGCAAACAACCTTTTTGATGACAGGCAATGAGTTCGCATGGCTAGTAATCAAAAGAAACTCTGGCCCTTTTATATTTGGAAAAAAAAAAAAACTGGTCTGGATCTTGTGGGGTAGTGAATTATACTGGTGAAATCCTTGAGGGCAGAGTGAAAATTCTCTTTTGAGGCCGTTAGCGAACAAAAGAGTCAATTTCTGTGTGTGGAAAGATTCAGGGAGACAGGAGGAAGCCAATCAATCACATGACAGAAGGGAGAGAAGCTTTAGGTTGGTGGGCTTCTTTTAGGCCTTGAAGGAGGTAGCGGTGGGAAGAGAAAAGAACTGAAAGCCTCTGTGCTGCTGTGATTGTGGGTTGACCAATATTTCTAGAATAGGTGATTATGCCACTTGGGGGTGTGGGGAGGATGAAGGGAGCATCGGTGTCTTCAAGAGATTATCGAGTGGAAATCAAAAGCCTTTCTTTGCTGATCTTCCCAACAATACTCCAGCAGATTCATGCAGCTTTTCTGGCCAATCAGTGGTGCAGAATAGCATATATGCTGACAAATCAGAAAGGTAATTAGCCTTTAAATGAAGGAAAGATCAGACTGTATTCTGGCATCATAATTGTTTGAATTTTAAATTGAGTCATCTTAAAACTTCTGACTCCAGGTTTGCTGCAAACTTTGGGCCAAATGGGCTAACAGAGCTTATACCTAATCATATGTGGGTAAGAAAAAAGGTGGGTAATAAGCCTTGAGGGAAGCCCATTATTATCATTCTCAGTCATTGACTTGAGCCAGACTGAAGGAATAAAGATTGACCAGGAGGCTGGAATTGACAAAGCAAGAACTGAATGGGGTGGCTTATGATGTGGCTGTGTCAACAATTGCAGAGGCAGAAGGATCCTTGGGGCAACGAGATTTACTGAAGGAATGCATGGTGTGAAAATAATGGCCATAAACAAAGGGCAACTTGGAAATGAAGTTGATGTTAACCATTATCATGGTTTTTATACACCCAAAGCGTTGGGAGGAATTGGTCCTGATTTTTGGACTCATAATACCAGTAATTTAGTTTCTGATATTCATGTAAGATGGTTTTCACAGTTATTTAATGCTTTGAGGACTTCGGAAGGAAAAGACAGCACTGAGGAAGGATTGTGTGTTTTCTGATTCAGGGAAGTTTTCTTCTCGGTATAACCTGCTAGAATAGATGGATGATGAGCTAGGGAGTATGTGCAGATCTTACAAAGATTTGTTGGTTGGCCTGCTGTATAGGGTGACTTTACTGCAGTTGAACTCCCTTCTCAGAAGAAAAGGGGCTCTAGGTTTGCTTCTGGTATGTGGAATTTTGACAGGCTTGTTAGGTTTTGTCATTCGAGGAATCTACCTTTGGAGAATACCTTATTTCTTCATCAGTAGAAGGAGAGTGGTCAGTGGCTAGCTGTTTGGATAGGTCAGTCTTGTGGAGATTGGGTGGATGAATTTTCTAATCTTTCTCGAGAGGTGCTACCTAGACCAATTTTTTTTATCATTCCCCTATTTTGCTAGTACAATAAGGTCAAGTGTTGTTCTGACCAATGTCAGTTTGAGAAGAAGTGGTTAGATAGTCACTGTTTTCATTCTTTGGTTAGGTGCATGAGGAGTGAGCGTTCAGTGAGGGGTGGAGGGTGTTAGGTTTTGAAGAAGTTTAAGCATGTTGAATAGGTTTAGAAATAGTGGAATTTAGAGGTTTTTGGTGATGATGGAGTTAGAAGGCTAATATTTTGTGTGACATTGATGTCGAAAAGAGAAATTGGGGATGTTATTGGAGGCCAAGGTTTTGAGGCGTGTTGCTCTCAAGAATGAATTGGATGATTTGATTTTTATAGAGGTTAGGACTTGGAGGCAAAATACTACATTCAAGTGGGTAAGGGCTAATGA
The DNA here is from genome assembly GCF_029873635.1 of Malania oleifera. Taxonomy (NCBI): domain Eukaryota; kingdom Viridiplantae; phylum Streptophyta; class Magnoliopsida; order Santalales; family Ximeniaceae; genus Malania; species Malania oleifera. Next base: position 50,294,685 of record NC_080426.1, read on the forward strand.
TTGTAAAATAATGGAAAGACAAGACACAGTTTGATTCAAGAGGACTCTACAAGTGGTGCAGGAGGGTGTGGTGGGAGAGGTTGTTAGAGATGCTTGATTGGTTGTGGAGGATGTTACGAATTTGTTTTAAAATATTTATTCCAAGGGAGATTGCTTGAGGCTCATGATTAAGGGTTTAGGGTGGAGTCCAGCTTCTAACAACCAGTTGTTTTTGGTTGGGAAGGCCTTTTGAGGAGAAAGAGGGCTGCTTTGTTTGGGATGGAGACTTTTTATTTAAGAATTGTTGTGATGTGATGGGGGTTGATTTGTTGAAGATATTTCATGATTTTTATTTGAGTGGGGTTATCGGCAGGAGTTTTTTTCTTTGGGGATGAGAGAGATTTTATTGATGACCAAAACAAGGTACAATAAAAGAGGACGAGGCGTACTCAAATAAAAAGGAGTAACAACCAAAAAAGATTGCAAAAGAGCTGCTTTCCAAGCCCTTTGAAGGTCAGGCATAAACCTTAGAAGAATCCAAACAATTGAGCCCAATTGGAAGCTAAGAACACCACTCTATCCCATAGAAACTGGGATAAGAGGACCACTCTTTCTTTGGGGATAAGAGAGAGATTTTATTGATGATGGAAACAGAGTACCATAAAAAGGACAAGGCTTCCTCGAATGAAAAATAGTAACAACCAAAAAAATTGCAAAAGAGCTGCCTTCCAACCCTTTGAAGTTCGAGCATAAACCTCAGAAGAATCCAAACAAATGAGCCCCATTGGAAGCTAAGAACAGCACAATATCCCATAGAAACGAGGAGTTGTACAACCCTTGAATATTCTCGCATTCCTCTCAATCCAAAGAGTTCAAAGGATAGCATAGACCGCACACTCCGTAAGGCATGGCCCTTTCTACTTGAGCCAAAGCTCTAATGCTGAATGAGCCAGAGATCTCCCATGTTCCAAGGTGCCACCCAAGCTTCACCAAAGGAGAATAAAGCACTCTAAAGATGGGATGCCACTTAATAGTGGAGGAAAAGATGAGTGTTTGATTCATTGGAGGCACATCAAGCACATGTTAAGACTGAGAGACATATGGGGCCTTCTTGTCTGTAACAAATCATGCTTATTGAGCAGTACAAAATCATAGAACTTATGTTTTCTTTTGAGGGGAAATTTGCATTTGAAGGAATTTGGAGCGACGACTCTAGCTGCTCATCTGGAGGAGAATATCCATGAGGAGGTAGTGCTCTGGTCTCCAGTTGTTGCTGCAGTGGGGCTTCTTTTTTAGCAAATTTGGGCCATGTAATAACAGGCCCAATGTTTAAATAATAAAGCTATGGGCCTTTCTTTGGTTTCTAAAGAGGGATTCCCCCCAACAAGGGAATTCTCAGTTGGGTCTTGCCTCTAAGGAGGTCCATTGCAAGGTTATGGACATCCCAGCCCCTCCCATGCCTGATCCTATCTTCAATCTGGTCCATTTTCCTGGCCAATAGCAGAAGGAATTTGGAGCGACGACTCTAGCTGCTCGTCTGGAGGAGAATATCCATGAGGAGGTAGTACGCAAGTCCCCGGATGTTGCTGCAGTGGGGCTTCTTTTTTAGCAAATTTAGGCCATGTAACAACAGGCCCAATGTTTAAATAATAAAGCTATGGGCCTCTCTTTGGTTTCTAAAGAGGGATCCCCACAACAAGGGAATACTTAGTTGGGTCTTGCCTCTAAGGAGACCCATTGCAAGGTTATGGACATCCAGACCCCTCCCATGCCTGATCCTATCATTGATCTAGTTCATTTCCCCGGCCAATCGCAGAAGGAATTTGGAGCGACGACTCTAGCTGCTCGTCTGGAGGAGAATATCCATGAGGAGGTAGTGCACAAGTCTCCAGTTGTTGCTGCAGTGGGGCTTCTGTTTTAGCAAATTTAGGCCATGTAATAACAGGCCCAATGTTTAAATAATAAAGCTATGGGTCTCTCTTTGGTTTCTAAAGAGGGGTCCCCCCAACAAGGGAATACTCAGTCAGGTCTTGCTAAGGTTATGGACATCCAGGCCCCTCCCATGCCTGATCCTATTGTCGATCTGGTTCATTTCCCTGGCCAATCGCAGAAGTAAGATAAGGGGGAAGGTGGATGTACAGCCAGTAAATGAAATTCAAACTCCCTTTTCAGTTCTTCAAGGCAAACGAAAGGGATTCAGCAGAGTGTGTCATCAGGAAGACTTTTAGCATGGTTCAAGAACAGGCTGGGAAGAAATTAACAATAATAACAGAAGCATCAGATCGGTGGTTGATTTGGGTTTCACAGAGGGGTTAGAGGCTGGTATAGTCAGGAGAAATAAAAAATAGAAGATGGACTGGGTACAAAATCTGAGGTTTTAATTCTGAAAAATCTAAGGGCTTTAAGATTTGCACTCTCTGATGGGTGCAGAAATGAAGAAATTATATGAAGCGAAGAGAGAGCAACCCAGTGAGATAAGTTCGAAGAGTATAAGGAGAGATTCTGCTGGAGGAGTTGAGTATTGTGGAAGATGCACTAGGTAAGAGGTCGGATATAGGAAGTGAAGGGGTTTGCAAAGGAAAGGAGGTTAAGAAATGGGGAGATTTTTCAGATAATGATAATGATGGCATAAGTGAGTTTTGAGTGTGATAGGGGTTTGCTGTTGGATGAGATTCGAGAACAATATGATTATGTTTCTGATTCCTGTGGTGATTTTGAGGATCCATCATATGCTCATCCAGCCCCGCTGGAAGGAGTGGAGGGGGTTTCTATTTTTGAAAACAATGGATTGGGTAATAAAATGGAATGCATTGATGGAATTTTACCTATGCTAGTGGAGGCGATTCCTAGGAAGGATTTAAAAGCCCAAGAGATATTTGATAAATTGGATTTAGAAATGTGTGATGTTGGAGAAACGGAAGTGCGATTTGTTGGGGGTAAGTGCAAAGTGAAGAAGGGTCGGAGGGAGCTAGCAAATTTCATATTCCTAGTGCATTTCCTTCTCTATTGTTCCCTTTTATTGAAATGCTGATATCCCTTAAAAAATTAAGGCTTCATGTGGACTGCATTTGTGGCTTGTATGCCTTAAAATGAGTTCGGTTTGCATCACACTGCACTTAAACAATTTTTTTGTTATTTTAAATAGTATAATACTTAAGGTATGTGAGGTGGTTAGATTTTTTATAATAAATTTCCAATTTCTAATTTCTGTCAAAGATTATCTTGGTAGATTTGAAATTTTGTTTCTCATGTTTTTTTACCTTTTTTGCAATTTTCTTTTAGACTGTAAGCCCACTATTGTTTGCTGCATTTATCCTCTTTCTTGTCTTCCTTGGATTGCATCTTATAAACCCAAACAATTCTTCTCTCATCTTTTTAGTTTCAGCTAATTTATTTTTATTTTTCAACATGGAGGAGGCTTATGACTTAGGGTTCTGATGCCCACCTCAGAAAGATTAGAAGCAGCAGTCACGGTCACGTTCGTGGTGTTTATGTTTATCAGTTTATGTCTATCTTAATGGAAATGGTGAAAAACTAGTCATCTATGGTGTAAACATTCTAGCCAAGAAACATGCTATAAAGTATTTAATTTTTTCCTTCCTCAGCTAGAACAGCTGGAATGAATGAGGGAAGATGCTTTATTTGATATGTTTAACTCTCCCCCTCCTTCTCATAGATTGTGTCTGCTGTGAGTAAATGACTTGATTTAATGTCTGCAATTGCATAGACATATCTTCCATTGAATTGCAATATTTGATGGCTTGGGTGCAGGTGGATCTCTACCTTTTACCCCAGGCAGCATTCCCAACGGGAGGCTTATACTTCAAGAATAAGACATGGGTTGGTGAAACCAAGGGATTGCACGTCATCATCCATAACAATTATATCACCGGTTTTGAGAAGAAGATTAAGCGGTTCCAGGATTTTGGACTCTGGTTTGTTGACGACCATGCTCTCGAGTCTCCACTTGGTAGATTATGAAGAAATTTTTAAGGACTCCATGACCCCTTTCTGCAGAACTAGGCATGAGTCCACCTCCTACCACAGCTGCCCATTCAGCCCAGCAATTCAGCCAAAGCTTAATGGATTCATACTCGATCGAAGCTTTCCGTTGCCTCCTATCTTTCAAGAGCAAAAGGCAAAATCTTCAAACGAATCTGAACCATCCCGTTTTCTTCTTCTTGACGAGGGGAGGTAGGCTGCTTGGGTGTGGTGGGAGGAATGCCATGAAATTCATATATTTTCTTATCTGTTTGAACTGCACAAACATGCATTCATTTTTTGTGTCGGTCAGATAAATGCAGTGGTGGCCAGGCCACTCTGCCCACCTTTCGAAGTCGATCTTTAATTTTGCATTGAATTCGATGCTGCCCACAACCGTCCTTTCTTCAAATGGATGGCCATGGTTGCTATTTTGGTTGTTGCACTTTCAGCCCACCACAGATAATTATATAAATTTATTTCTGAAGACCTTCAAATTTTCACCCACATGCAGATTGGTACGTGCTGTATGTGAGATGGAGTGAAAGCAAAGACATAAACTGAGTTTGTCCTTAATTTTGGTGCCTGTGCTGATGGGCTTTCATTTAATGCATTGCTGAATATGTTTTCACAGCCTTGCTGTCATGGGGCCTTCTGGTTTTTCCTTCTTTTTTTTTTTTTTGTTTTAAAAAAAATTGTATTTCATCTTTTTATCTTGGCTTTGTCCCTGTTCTTCAAGGGCAGTTTGGTCCTTTGCTCTATGAAAATTTTTTATAAGAAATTTAAAAATAATGTTTGGTGAACGATTTTTTAAAAAATAATAATATTTTAAAACTTTTATACTGTGTTTGGGTGCATGAGTTTTGGACTTTGAATTTAAATAAATTTCAAAACACTTTTATATTATATTTTATTAAAATCTAAATACAAAGCCAAATTCAAAGATTATTCAAATATAGGATTAAAGAATTTATACAAATTACGGCTATAGAATTTTTAGAAGTTAATTTTTTTTTAAACAGATAATTTAGAATAGGTGATCTAATATATATAGGTAGGCAAGTAGAAGCATGCAAAAAAAGTACCTGCACTTAGTAGAGTGGACATAATATAATTACTCTCATTAAAACACTTAGTTGTATTATTTTATTATATATTATAGTAAATTAATAATGAAATAATTAATAAAGATAAATATGTTATTTAGATATATGTTATAATTAAGTTGTTAGATATATTATTACTAATGCAAATTAATAATAACTATAAATTGATATTTTTATGTTCAAAGAATAATTTTTAGAAAGTCATGATAATTAAAAAATAATATCGCACTTCCACTAATTAGAATTCATATTCTCCTTAATTTAATTGAACCGAATCTTCTAATCAATTATTATAATTTAGAAAATTAAAATTTTTAATATATATATATATATATGTGGAAATTAAAATTAATAAGAATCATATGTTATTTTATTATGCATTATGATCTTTTATTGTTAATTAGAAGAAAATAATGATGAATTATGTTGAATAAAAAAATTAATTAAATTATTAAGGGATAATAATAACATAAAGTAATAGCCATATACTATTTTATTATTCATTATAATAGATTATTATTAATGACTAAATAGTTAATAATAATGAATTATGTTATTTACAAAATATTAGTTAAAAATGTTAATTTAGTTAATAATAATTATTAACAGAAATTAGTAAAGGTAGTAAAATTAAGTGCATATTTATTTCAACTAATAGAAAAAAATACTGCAATATATTGTTATTAGTTAGTAGATAAAATGAAACTATTAATTTAATTAAAAGGGGGTGATATTAATGATGCATTAAGGTTAATTATAACTCAATGTTGAATTATGTCAATCAGGAAATATTAATTAAAACTATCAATTTAATTAACAGGGAATGATATTAACATAAATTAATAATCATTATTATTTTATTATTTTTTGATTTAATCATATTTTTAGGTATTAAAATTAAAATTTTAACAATTTATTTAGATTTTTTTACTTAGTTTTTGGGGATTTGGAAATGCTTCCACAGGAGACAAGGCACACTGATTTGGAAGCATTTTAATGATGCCAAATGTTTTGAATTACTAATTAAAATTTTCATATCACAATAACATTTTTTTTTAAAAATGAAAAACTGAAAATTGCAATCTCAAAAAATAAAGGATTGTTTTTCAGAATTTAATGTAGAACAAAAGATGCAAAAGAAAATATTTTTATGTTCAAAAATTAATTCATAATATTTTAAAATAATATTGCACTTTTAATTTTCAATAATCACAATAAACTCACATTTATAAATTATTTTATTATTTATTATAACATATTATTAATAATAAAAATACTATCTATAAAATGTATTAACTAGAAGTATAAATTAACAATTGCAGATGTAAAAAAATTAATTTATTGAAAAATATTATACGATAATTTAATGATATTTTAGTTAAAGAATCAAATAACTACTAAAAGTTGTATATGCCGACATTCATAAACCACAAATTATAATTTAATATCTAAAATTCATAAATTACCCCCCTATAAATTATCATGCAATTTAAGGTCTCTCAAATTATAACACGACCAATAGGGGGTGGTTTTTGTTATAAACTAATGCTGTGATAATTTTGTAATATTTGAAAAAATTAAGGACAATAATGGAATAAAATAATTTTGTTGAAGAAAAAAGTTAGCTATTAACTTTTAAAAGTTTTAAATTTGTAACTCATAAAAACTCCCGGAGAGAGTTAAAATTGATTTTTAAATTTTGAAAAAACCCATTACAAAGTATGTCAAACCCATCCTTTGCTTTTCAAAAGTGCAAATTAGGGCAGAAAATGGATCAAATTCACCCTAACGGCATATAGGACTCAAAAGAAATAAAAAATAAATAGCAATATCAAATTATGAAGTATAATTTTAAAAAATATTAGCAAAGCATAATAAATGCATATAAACTATAAAATTATGCCAAAAGAAAAAATCCAAGTTACCATTACATACGAATTAATACATCATTGTGTGCATTGGCTTAAGCATGCCATGCTAGAGTTCAAAGTAATAGAATTTACATGAATTCCAAATGAAACAAAATAGCATTATGTGTTAGCATTTAAAGTAATGGGTCCTACCTCCGGCTGAGTTATTTTCTAGAATGAATAGGCTGTTAAACAGAAAAGATAACTCTTCCTGAGACCCATCATGATGTCTCTAGACTTCGTAACTTTGTCGTCAGCCGCCACATCTTGGTTCAGAAATTTTAACCAAATTTCCTAGAATAAGGATTTGACTAGTCAAGGTCTCTCTCACAAAAACAATTTAAAGTAAAAAAAAGAAAGCATCTTATGAGTTTATTAATATTTCAAAACGAACTCATAAAAGTTATGAGTTTAATTAATTAACTGGAAAAAAAAAAAGCATCTTATGAGTTTTAAATAATAATTTATACAAAAAAAATTATTTGATCATCTAAATACATGAATAATATTTATTAATATTTCAAAAGAACTCATAAAAAAATATCAAACAAATAAAGAAATTTCTATTCTTAAACTTAAGTTTTGAATTAGTGGAAGTCTTTTTTTTTTAAATGTATTCAGTAATAATTAATTTGAAGTGTTAATGATTTTTCTTTATTAAACTATGCATATATTAAATATTGAATTAAGATAAAATTATGTATAATTAATTGCATGAAAAAAAAGCATCTTATGAGTTTTTAATTAATAATTTATACAAAATGCAATATTATAATATTACATCCAACATATGTTGCTAAAATGGAAAATTAATGCTTTAATTAGAAAACTGAGCTTAAAGAAATTTATAAAATCTTAGAAGTTTTCAATAATTAAATGAAAATATTATATTTATATACACATACACCTATACATATAACAAGTTAGTAATGAGTTTGCACCTATAGGCATGGCACGGTGGAAAGGCATCAACAAGTAAGAAGGAGCATCGAGGGTTCAATTCTAAATAGATACACTCATGGAGCTAACGGTACTTGTGGATGGTGAGAGTTTACTCTGTGAACCAGCGGGGACCGTAGATGGTGAGAATTCGCTCTGTGAGCCAGCAGGGACCGTGGATGGTAATGGAGATGTGTCCCAGGGGTCAGGTTGGTCGAACGTCCAACTAATGTACAGAAGCCATGTCCACATTTCGGACTTTACCCTGATCAGCGTGACTTGGGGGTGGAGGATGCTGCTCCGTAGGTTTGGTGATGTGCTAGGGGTCTGAAGAGCTCGTTGGTAGCTGGAGCTCCTATGTAATAATAATAAAAAAAAAAAGTTAGTAACGAGTTTTGGTTAAGCATTGCACTATCCCAAATGAGTTGGATTTGGAAGGAAAAATGCATTTTTCACTTATTGCCTCAAATTTTTATTAAAACTACCAAACCCACCCCTATATGGGCTGATCAAGACGTGACATTCACCAACCCAAATTCATTTACATCCTTAGACTTTAAATTTTAATGTGTTAAAAATTGGGAGAAGAATAAATTTTTCTCTATTGATTTTCACCCATTACCAAATACTCCCCCTCAAGCTGGAGCATGGAGATCCGTAATGTCCAACTTTGCGTGATAAGTCTTGGAAATGTTCACGACCCAAAGCTTTGGTGAAGATATCAGCAAGTTGACTATGGGAAGAAATATGCTTAGTGAAGAACAGGTCAGGCCGTAACTTTTCACGAATAAAATGACAATCAATTTCTATATGTTTGGTACGTTTGTAGAAAACAAGATTATGAGCAATGTCAAGAGCCACTTGGTTGTCACAATATAAGAGCATAGGCTGGGAATGTGGTATGCCAAGATCATTTAAAAAAGTTTTGAGTCATGTAAGTTCACAGGTAGTGGAAGCAAGTGCCCAGTACTCAGCTTCGACGGAGGAGCAAGAGACTGTTGTTTGTTTCTTAGTGCGCCAGGAAATTGGACTCGTGCCCAGTTGAATAGAAAAACTAGTGGTGGAGCGGCAGGTGAGGGGACAACTAGCCCAATCCGAATCAGAGTAAGCAGAGATTTGAAGAGTATTGGTATTAGGAAAAAATAAGCCTTGGCCTGGAGATGCCTTAATGTATCGAAGAACACGTATAGTAGCATTATAATGTGGTTGTCTAGGCTGGTGCATAAATTGACTGAGAATGTTGATTGGAAATACAATATCGGGACGAGTGATGGTGAGATAAAGCAAACGGCCAACGAGTCGCCGAAACGAGCTTGGATTGGAGAGAAGATCATCATTAGTATTATTGAGCTTGAGATTTTGTTCCATGGGAAAGTGTGCAGGACGAGCGCCGAGATGACCGCTATTAGTAAGGATGTCAAGAGCATATTTTTGTTGATTAAGAAAGATGCCAATGGGAGAGTGAGCAACTTCGAGGCCAAGGAAATATTTCACTTTGCCAAGATCCTTTAGCTTGAATTTTTTAGCAAGCATGACCTTGAAAGTGCTAATATTAGAGATATCATTGTCTGCCATAAGAATACCATCAATATAAACAAGTATGAGAATAAAAGACTGACCCCGAGAGCGGGTGAAGAGAGAGTGATCGGCCTGAGATTGGGTGAAGCCCTCAGCAAGTAAAACAGAAGATAATTTAAGGAACCAATTGCGAGAGGCTTGCTTAAGGCCATAAAGTGATTTCTAAAGACAACAAACACGAGTGTCCCCCCCTGCTTGCAATAACCCGGTGGAGGGGTCATATAAACCTCCTCATCGAGGTCACCATAAAGAAAAGCATTGTTGACGTCCAATTGAAGGAGATGCCAATTTCGAGCTGCAGCCACTGTAAGAACACACCTAATAGTAACAAGTTTAGCAACAGAAGCAAAAGTGTCATGATAATCCAAACATTCTGTCTGACTGTAGCCCTTGGCCACCAAGTGAGCTTTGTGTCGCTTTATGGATCCATTAGCCAAAATTTTTATTTTGAACACCCATTTACAGCCAATCGGTTTTTTGTCAGGTGGAAGGTGTTGAAGAACCCATGTATGATTTGTTTCTAAAGCTTGAAGTTCATAAGCCATGGCATCACACTAGTGTGGGTGTAGCATAGCCTGAGAATATGAGGTGGGTTCGGGATGTTTGGACATAACAGAAAAAAAAAGTCAAATGTTGATGAGAAAAATGATGATAAGATTAAAAAAAAAAAAGGAGAGACAATGAACCGTACGTGAGGAAGGTCTTGAAACTTGTGAAGTAGTGGAGGACTTTGGTAAAATAGGGGGAGAGGGGAAGGTGAGGGTGTCGGTGAGGAGACCAAGGGAGAAGGAGGAAGAGGTGAGGGGCTAAGAGTGCGTGTGGATGGTTAGGTAGGTAGAAAGTAAGAAGAGTGTATATTAGGAATAGAAAGAAAAAGAACTGGTGAAGGTGTAGGGGTTGAAGATAGGAGATGATAGGGAAAAACATTTTCTTCAAAGAGGACATCACGGGAGAGGAAAATTTTATTGTTTTCAAGATCGTAAACACGATAAGCCTTATGATAAGCGGGATAACCCAAGAAAACACATCAAAGAGCACGGGGAGAGAATTTATCGTGATGTTGGCGAGCGGTTTGGGCATAGCACAAGCACCCAAATACTCGCAAGTGTGTATAGGAGGGTGGTTTCTAAAAAAGAAGTTCATAAGGAGACTTATTATTGAGGCTGGGAGAAGGACTGCAGTAAATTAAATAAGTAGCTGTGAGGATACATTCACTCCAAAAGGATATGGGAAGATTAGCTTGAAAACGTAAACACCGAGCCACATTAATAAGATGACGATGTTTTCGCTCGGCAACACCATTCTATTGAGGTGTATCTACACATGTGTGCTCATGAAAAATGTCATGATCATGGAAAAAAGTTTGAAGTGGAGTAAATTGAAATTTTCTACCATTATCAGTGCGCACTTGCTTAACAATGCAATTGAATTGATTTTTAACCATGACGCAAAAATTCTTAAGGCAAGTGAAAGTATCAGATTTCATGCGCATAAGATAGACCCATGTAGCACACGAGTAGTCATCCAAGATTGTTAAAAAATAATGTGTACCAGAAAGTGAAGTTGTAGGATAACCACCCTATATAGCACAATAAATCCGATTAAAACAAAATGTGCTCTTATGTGTATTCAATGAAAAAGGTAAACGAGTGTACTTTGCTCTAGAACAAACATCACAAGCCAAAGGAGAACAAGAAATATTTAAAATTTTCAGAATACATGAAATAAAAGGGTGACCAAGCCAAAAGTAATGTCAGAAACATGCTGAGAGTGGAAAACAGAGGCAGAGAGAGGTTTGTAGTGATAAAGTCCATCCCGTACTTCACCTGTTCCAATCAGCTTCCTCGTTGATAGGTCCTGAAAAATACAAAAAGTAGGAAAGAAGATAGCAACACAATTGAGATCAGTAGTAAGTTTGCGGATGAAAAATAAATTAAATTTAAAAGAAGGCACATAAAGAACATTTGAAAGAGAGAGACAGTAGGAGAAAAATGCATAGTGCCATTATGAGTTATAGTAACAATGTCACCATTAGGAAGTTTAATGGGGCATAGTTGATTAAGGAGCTGAATATTGTCAAGAGAAGACAAATTGGAAGTCATATGATTTGAGGCACCTGAATCAATAATCCATTCAGTATTAGAAAAAAAAAAAGCTGAATGACAAGAGGTAAGGTTACCAGCAAAGTTTGCAGAGTTGGTGTTTGAGGGTGATAAGAAATCCAAGAGCTAACGGTATTGCTCGTTGGTGAGACCAGGGACAGCAATCTCAGAAGAAGTTGAACGATTCGATCCGCTAAAATTGTAGAGTTTCCTATTCTGATCCACGCACTACCCTCCATTTTTGGAAACGGACGACGAACGACGAAGAATCTTAGAGAGAGAGAGAGAGATGAATTTCGTTGGTAGAGAGAGAGAGAGTTTTTGGGAGAAACTTAGCTCCTAAGCAACTAGAATGGATATTTATAGGGCCTTTGACCAAGTCCAACTCGTCAACGAGGTGGCATCTTCATCAACGAGTCCACCACACAGCTTGTTGACGAAGCCATCCCTTCGTCGCCGAGCCCAAGTTCTGGGTATTTCTCCGACCCGCTCAGTATTTACTCAATGATGAGGCTTTGAATTTCGTCGACAAGGCTCTGAAGGACTTCGTCGAAGAACGTGACCCTTCGTCGACGAACCCAACTCATTTCGGGTTTGGGTCTCTACAATTCTTGCTGACTTGCCGTTCGTGGAGACCTTCTTGCCGACCTGCCCTTCGTGGGGGCATTCTTGCCGACCTGCCCTTCGTGGGGGCATTCTTGCCGACCTGCCCTTCGGGGGGGGGGGGAATTCTTGCCGAACTTCCCTTCGTGGGGCATTCTTATTGACCTTCCCTTTATGTGACATTCTTGCCGACCTACCTTTCATGGGGCATTCTTGTCGACCTGCCCTTCATGAGGCATTCTTGTCAACCTGCTCTTTGTGAGGACATTCTTGTTGATCTGCCCCTCGTGGGGCATTCTTGCTGACTTACCTTTGGTAGGGGCATTCTTGCCGAATTGCCCTTCGTGGGGAATTCTTGCCAACCTTCCCTTCGTGGGGGTATTCTTTCCAACCTGCTCTTCGTGGGGGCATTCTCGTTAAGCAACTCTTCGTGGGGCATTCGTGCCAAGCAGGTTTTTTAAGGCCTCATGAGTATTGCTCATCGATCGGACCATTCTCTATTGCCTAATGAGTCATGCTCATCTTTTGGGCTATCTTCAGGCCTCATGAGCATTGCTCATCAGTTGGGCAGGTCTTCTTTGCCTAATGAGTTGTGCTCATCTTTTGGGCATCTTCAGGCCTCATGAACATTGCCCATTAGTTGGACCGATTTTCTTTGCCTAATGAGTTGTGCTCATATTTTGGGCATCTTCAGGCCTTATGAGGGTTGCACATCAATTGGGCCAATTTTCTTTTTTCTAATGAGTCGTGCTCATCTTTTGGGCATCTTCAGGCCTCATAAGCGTTGCTCATCAGTTGGGCTGGTCTTTTTTTCCTGATAAGTCATGCTCATCTTTTAGGTAGGTCTTCTTTACTTAATGAGTTGTGCTCATCTTTTGGGAATCTTCAGACCTCATAAGTGTTGCTTATCAATTGGGCTAATTTTATTTGCTTAATGAGTTGTGCTCATCTTTCGGGCTATCTTCTGGCCTAATGAATTGTACTCATCTTTTGGGTTGTCTTTTGGTCTAATGAGTTCTTTTGGACTGAAATCGAATAGCATGATAGAGAAAGCCCTTATAGATATGTACACAAAATTTGATCATTTAATAGAGGCAAACAAAATGTCTGAAGATATAACTGATAGGGATGCAATTTCATGGAACAATCTATTTTCTAGGCATGCTAGATTGGGTTAGAACCCCTTAAGACATTAGTGAGCGAGACATTTAGGGGAGTGTAGGACTAGAACTTACTTGTATGTCCTAACCCCCTAGGGCTGCTCTGCAGCTTGCTACTCTCTTGCCTCTTCCCTGTTTAGGAGGCCTCCCCCGTATCGCTTAAGCTATTTCTTTTAAAATCAGCTCAATCTCTCCTTGTGTCCATTACTTCCTCCAGATTGATATACTTCTGTGCCCGTGCCATTAGTTCCCTCACATCAGTTGGAGGCCTTTTCCCCAGGGAGTACAAGAAGTCACCAGGCTAGAGAGACATGGTTAAGGCTGCCAGTGCCACACCGTGGTCCAAGTTGCGAATCTCCAAGGTTGCGGCAACAAAACGGTGTATGAACTTTTTCAATGTCTCCCTTTCTCCTTGGACCAGGCTCATTAGATGAGCTGAGGTCTTTCTATCCTATGGCTGCTAATTAAGTGCCTAGTAAATTGCTGCTCCATTTTAGAAAATGAGCCGATGGATTCGGGCTTCAGGGTCCGATACCATGCTTTGGCATTCCCTTTAAGGGTAGTAGCAAATACACGGCACATGATGTCATATGGTGCGCCTTGCAATTGTATTAACACCTTACAGGTATTCAGGTGATCAACCAGGTTGGTCGAGCCTTCATACCTTTCAAAAGTAGGCATTTTGAACTTACTTGGCAGCGGAACCTCCATCACTTCTTTGGTGAAAGGCGGATTTGAAGATTTTAATGAGGTCTCCCTGCAAGATGGGTTGGTGCGAGCCTTTTTAATCATTTTTTTGTCAATCTTCTTGATCCTATCCTCTAGCTTGTTCGATCATTGTTCATTGATCCCCCACATTATTTACATCTTCCACCTTTTTCGCAGGATTGGTTTTTTCATTGCTCTCTTTTGGGTTTGCCACTTTCTCGTGTGATTCGGGATTTTTTGGTTAATAAGGGGGAACAAATCCTCCATAACCTTTTTGTTGTAGACCTTGAACAGATACTGTTTGAATGTACAACTGGTTGTTGATTCTTGATCTATTACGTTGCTTTTCAATTTTTGATATTTTCACTGACATGGTTGCTGGTTGAGGTTTAGGCCAGATTACTCTTTAAGTTGGAATGATTTAGCATACCTTGAACAAATATTGTTTGATTGTATAGTTGGCTGTTGATTCTTGATTTATTATTATTATTATTATTATTATTTTTTCAGTTTGTGATGTTTTCAATGACATGGTTGCTGGTTAAGTTTTAGATCAGATTACTCTTTAAGTTGGTATAATTTAGCAGACCTTGAACAAATATTGTTTGAATGTATAGCTGGTTGTTGATTCTTGATTTATTATTTGTTTGTTTTTTTCAGTTTGTGATGTTTTCAATGACATGGTTGTCGGTTGAGTTTTACATCTGATTAGTCTTTATGTTAGTATGATTTAGCAAACCTTGGAAAAATACTGCAAGAAGCACAAAACTGCTAGTGACGTCCCAGTGAAATTTATGAAATCCTTATGCCTCCAGGTTGTCAATAAGACAATGTGAAAGATGGACAATGACAAACCAATTAATGTGTAGCCAACTCCAACTTTAAACGATATTAAATTGTGTTTATAATCATGTTTACAGCACAAATATATATATATACTTTGTATAATGTAATTACATATTTTTGTCATTTAGTTGTATTTGTAATGGCTTTGGATGATGTAATATATTTTAGTCCAATAATTTTTTTTGTTTAATTCTAATTTTAGAGTATATTGAAAAAAAAAAATTGCATGCAAGTAATATAAATGAAAGACATAATATATATACACAAATTTATAGGTTCGAGCAGTTGGTACTTTTATTAGCCGATAAATACTTATTTAGCAGTGGTTTCTTTTGCCACTAAAGATTCAGTGTGCCATGGTTTTTATCAATTACATACTTTTAGCAACGGTTTTCATAATCGCTGCTATAAATGGACTACTACAACAGTTCCATGAGCTGCTGCCAAAGGGAAACAGTAACAGACCTACTGCAGCAGTTTTAGGACTTTTAGCATCGATTTTCGAAACCACTGTTAAAAGGTATTCGAACGATTTTTGCTTCTTTTAGCAGTGGTTATGATTGTTGTTAAAACCTCCATTTTTTTGTAGTGAAGCAAGCATGCATGTGTATAAGTTCATGTGAATACAAAAAATGCATATTAGACCCAAAGTATGTTTTGACCGACCATAGTGTAGAATGGAAAAGGATCACACGATACTAGATTTAAATTAGGCTAGAGTATAGTCCTTGCTTGACTCAAAATTTTTCACTAATGAACTCGCCAACTCCCAAATCATGCTTGAGATTATCTTTGTTGTCAAGATCATATTGGCCTTCATCATTGACAAACTTTGAATCCTCTGCCAAAGAGTATTTCTTGCATTCTTCATATTTGGTTGTCATCATGGGGCGAACGATGTTTTTCCCCTAGAATTCTGTAAAAGAACATGTTGTTCAAATCCATTAGTACAATTATAGGAGATGGTTCAATAATGCCTAAAGAAAAATTGTAGGTGAATTGCAACGAAGGCTTTTAGAGGAGTTTATATTATGAATCTTGAATTGTCGAACATACCTCCGCATATGTTCTCTAGGATCTCATCTCATTTTCTAGATGGCCTATGACTATCCTTATTGTGGTTTTACCTTATGAGAGGTGTGAGTGAATGCACAAAAACTTTCTCCATCCAATTGTTGCTAAATCATCTCCAAGTCAGCATTAGTGAGTCTGGTTGGCTTCAATAATATTGTGGTTTTCTGTTGCACCTCTAGTAACTGACGACATAAAATGTCTTGCGTGGGTATGCCAAAATGATGTTTGTTAAAAAAGCAAACACCTTTTGAAGCGATGATGAGATTAAGATAGAGATATGGTGGATTGCTTATGAATGGACTCATTATGCTAATCCCTTAAAAGTGTAAGGATAGGGATAATGAGAGAGTCGTAGAAATTGTAAAAGTTGTAAAAAAAAAAAAGGAAAGAAAATGAAGAAGGTAACCAAAGCTAGATTAGAAGAGATAAGGAGAGGGAGAGATAGAAAGGAATAATGTGAAGGAAGTAGAGACAATAAGAGATAAAAATAAAGAGATAAAGTGGCACGAAGACAAAAGTGCTAGTTATTTGTCACATTACATGAATTGAGTTGAATGTGTTGAAGGTCCATTACAACTAACACTAATCATATATTTATATCCCACCTAAGCCAAACTTAGAATTACAATTTACCCCAAATTGTGTCCAAAACGTAGTTTTGGTTACAAGTCATAAATTCAAAACATTTAAAGGTCTAGTCATAAATTGGAATTGTTTCTAAATATTAATGGTCCAATTACTATAATTGAATCTCATGCCCAATAATTGCTTGTCTTATCGCAAATAATTATGCAACCTTTACCTAATGACTAGACGACTCATTTCACCTGGGTTGTCAATTAATTTCTAACCTCACCTAGTGAGTAGACAACCTCTGGATGGATGGGCGATTTTTCTTATGATTTCTTGGATGGTTTGGCGATGAATGGTTTGCCTCACATAGGCGACTGCCATCCACATCGCCTAGGTGACCTATTGTCATATATCTTATGGCAACATCAAGGTAAATGATTTGTTTTTGTTTGCTATGTACCTAGGTGATTGTTATAACTAGACGACTCTTACCATACATTTAGAGATGCACAGAGGTTACATAAACAAATAATAATTTTGGGGGAAAAAATGTTGTTATATTACAATTTTTTTTTACTTGTTGCTATAACGTCGTAAGTTTGGCGAAGAAAATTCATAACTTTTTCTTCTTTGATAACCAATGATATTCGGATTCCTTGCAAGGCTCAATTAATTTCCGAGGTAGAATGACTTTCTTTTAATTTACAGTTTTTCTTGTATTAGTAAAAATGTAATTCGTGTCCCTAATTAACAATAGACATCAATAAAGTAGTTTAGGAGTTGAGAAAAATATAGCCTTTTGTGTCGATCGGAAGTCCACACTAGGCATGAGCACATCAATTAGAAGCATGTGTGCAAAATGACATGTGAAAAACAAGGAGTAAGTTAAGAAACAAATTGAGGCAAATTTCTTTGAAGTTTCAAATTATCCAAAATGGGTGGCTAATTTTGTTTTGGTTCCCAAGAAAGATGATAAAGTCAAGGTATGTGTGGATTATCGGGATTTGAATAAGCCTAACCCTAAAGATAATTTTCCATTGCTCCATATTGAAAATAGTTTATTATTAACAAGTTATATTAGTTACTAAAGTAAAGAATTCTAACATAAGGTAATTCGTCTCCTATCACAAAACCTTTTCCATTCTTCTTAAGACTCAAACTTGAGGCCTCTAAACTAAGGTCTTGTTTAATCATGGAAAAAAAAATATATGTAGCTTTATAAAAGCTTCCCATTAGGCCGGATAGAAAAGATGTAGCTTCATAAAATTAAAAAAGCTACTTACCTAAGTTATGGCAAACTAAGAGTTTGTTTAACTATTGAAATTTTTTTTTTCTATTTTCAAAATTTTGAAATAATTATAGAATGCACTTTGTTTTTTTTTTTCTTTTTCTAAGGTTTATTTAGGAAATTTATAATAAAAATGATATTTTTTTAATTTTGGTACGCAAATTTGTAGACTAAAAAAATAATGTGACATCTTATAATTATTCTAAAAAATAAGAGTTAAAATTAAAATTAAAATTAAAATTAAAGCTTTTTTGCAATTTACTAAGGCCTAAATACTTATGTCTAAAGAATACTTCCTATTAGAATTATACTTGATGAGTACCATAATAAGATGAGTGAAATCATCAGTTAATGCTTATAAATAAAAATTCATTTTAGTCTTTATACTTTTAATTGGTGCAAATGAAGATTTGTACTTGCTTTTTGAATAATTACATTTGTCGTTTAGATTAAGTTTAGTGACATTCACGAAACTTGTCAAAATATACACAAAAATTAACCTAGCATTACCCTTTAATATATTTCTTTTAATAATTTTATTCTACTTCTAACACACTACATTCTGGTGCACCAAACATTGAATTAATTACTACAAGTCTACCCTTAATTTTTTTATTAAAAAAAAATTCACTCAGAAAGTGACAACTTTAATTATATAAATATAACAAGTACAAATTTTTAATTAATTGTATTACCTAAAAGTATGAGACTTAAGATATTTTTTATTATTTCACTCTGTAAAAATTAAAAATATATATATTTTTTCCAACTCTAATAGAACCCACAATTGAGATTGCTCCTTGAGATTTTGAAACGACGTCAAATCATGGTTATATGCAACAACCGATTAATTCATTAATTCTTTTGATGAATCTGCCTTGTTGTCCACTCAACAATTTAAAAATTAAATATTAAAAAAAATTTTGTGACGGCTACCCAATATATATTATGTATAAAATTAAATATGGATATCTATCAATTTATATTTTATAGTTTTTATTTCTATGGAAAGAATAAGCTTGCCTTTCTATTTGTAGCCTTCAGAATAAGAATCATTAAAATTTTAGTTTTGGCAGTATGGATCAATATCCAATTAAAAATAATAATTCTCTTTATTTTTCTTGTCTATATTAAATAAGTTTTAAATTTTTTGAAAGCATGAATTTCTTAATATTGATTAGGAAGCCATTAAAGTAATCATTAGGGTACAGTTAAAGAGGACAGCCTCTAAAACTTTATAAGATATCATTCAAAAATTTATCAAGAAAATTAGAAACTTTTTTTAAAGATATTAGAGAAATATATACTTTCCATATACATATAATATTCAAGAATCCAACTGTAAAAATTATTTTTCTACAATTTTATCGTGGTATCAGAGCAAAGGTGGTTTTTAACCTAATTTTAACTTAGGTTTTTCTTACCTCGCCGCCGTCACCGCACACACCCAACAGGACAACACTTCGGCCGTCCCAACGTATCTTAGTCGCGGCTCATCAGCGTCTTCTCCGGCGTGAGTCTTTCACAGCTCGTCTCTCCGACTGTCAGTTCGTCCTCTCCGGCCGTCTCTGCCTCCGCCGTCGGCATCACAGGCAGCTCTCTCTCTCAACCTGGCATTCGCCAAGACCCTCCTTTCAGCCGAGCCTTCTCTGTTCACAATCTGATCTCTCTCTCTCAGCCTACCTTCCCGCCGCACGCCCAACAGGCTCTCTAACGGACTCCCATCTCTCTTTGTTTCCGGCAGCCACTGTCTCTCAGTTGCTGCTCTCTATATCTCTGTTTCTCAGTTCCGTCATTTGGCTGGTTCCTCCCTAACGCTCACAGTCTTCTCAGCCTCTTTCTCGGCTCGTCTCTCTCAATTCTCTAGCGTTCTCGGTTCCGGCTTTTAGTCTTGCAGTCTTGCAGTCCCGGTTCCGTTTTGCAGTCTAGCGTTCTCGTTTCCGTCTTGCAGTTCTGGCCATATCTCTCAGTCCCTCTCTGTTCCCAGTTCCGGTAGCATCTCTCATTTCTCTCGTCTTCTTCAGCGTCGTCCCCGTTAGCTTCATTTTTTCTGGCGAAAGCAGTAACGGCAGTCCTCTCGGAGTTTTGCACTGTTGTCCTTTCTCTCGCTGGCGAGCGGCATCTCAGCTCTCTCTCTATCTCTTCAGCAATCCGTTCGGCCTTTTCTTATTTCGTTCAACCCGTTGGCATCTCAGTCTCAGGCAGCTGCTCTCATTCGCAGATCATCTCTAGCGTTCCTCCGTCTGCGATCGTCTTCTCTGGCAAGAGTAGTAGTAGCAGCATCCCATCAATAGCTCCCACTATCTTCCCCCAAAATCCCGAAATTCACAAAATACAATACAATAACTTAACCCAAAGCCTCGATATCTATCACAAGCATTGGCAACAAAGTGCATCTCCACCCGAGAAGGCTCCCACGCGGCACTCTGATAGCACCTTCGGCTTCTCTAATTTAACAATCGCTGCATTTGCCTTTCAGTTCTTATGGCGAGGCTATCAACTCGAAGATTTATATTTTTTTGGCCATCACAGAGATTGGATCTGACCTGATTTGGCAGTTTGATTCATCTGAAGTGATCTAACGTTATAGAAGCATCTGGTTCTTCAATAGCTGCAAATATTGCCACCGGTTCTCCAACCTTTTCTAAGATTGCTATCTCTGATCTCACTAGTGAACAATACTGTCAACTAGATCTTTTATCGCCCTTGAACACCAACTCTGTCAATTTTGTCGATAATCTTGCCTCTTCTCATTCTACTTCTTTTTCTAACATTAAATGGATTGTTGATTCAGGTGACTCCTAATTTGTCTTCTCTTCATAATATTCAGCTTCTCAATCAATCATGCCCCATTAAGCTTCCAAATTGTGATATTATTTCTGTAACTCGTATCAGCACTATGCGGTTTTCTCCTACTTTCTCTCTTTCTAATGCTCTTTATGTGCCTTCATTTAAATTTAATTTATTATCTATCAGCAAACTTACCAAGGATCTCAATTGTGTAGCTATATTATTTCCCACTTTTTGTGTCTTTCAAGACCTATCAACGAGGAGGATGATTGGAACGTGTGAAGTATGGGATGGGTTTTACCACTATAAACCTCCCTCTGCCTCAGTTTTCCACTCTCAACATGTTTCTAACACTACTCTTTGGCATCAACGTCTTGGTCACCCTTCTATTTCATGTATTCCGAAAACCTTAAATATTTTTTCTTCTCATTTGCCTTGTAATGTTTGCATTAGAGTAAAGCACACTCATTTACCTTTTTCTTTAAATATAAATAAACGCACATTTTGTTTTAATCGGATTTATTGTGATATATGAGGTGGTTATCCTACAGCTTCACTTTCTGGTGCACATTATTTTTTAACAATCGTGGATGACTACTCACATGTTACATGGGTCTATCTTATGCGCATGAAATCTGATACTTTCTCTTGCCTTATGAATTTTTGTACCATGGTTAAAAATCATTTCAATTGCACTATTAAGCATGTGCGCACTGATAATGGTAGAGAATTTCTATTCGCTCCACTTCAAACCTTTTTCCATGATCAAGGCATTTTTCATGAGCCCACATGTGTGGATACACCTCAACAAAATGGTGTTGCCGAGCATAAACATCATCATCTTCTTAATGTGGCTCGGTGCTTACGTTTTCAAGCTAATCTTCCCATCTCTTTTGGGGGTGAATGCATTATCATAACCACTTATTTAATTAATCGCACACTTTCACCCAACCTCAATCATAAGTCCCCTTTATGAACTCCTTTTTCAGAAACCACCATCATATATACTTGCAAGTGTTTGGGTGTTTGTGCTATGTCCAAACTGCTTGCCAACACCGCGATAAATTCTCTCCCCGTGCTCTTCGATGTGTTTTCTTAGGTTATCTTACTCATCATAAGGCTTATCATGTCTACGATCTTGAAAACAAAAAAAATTTCATCTCCCGTGATGTCACTTTTGAAGAGAATGTCTTTTCCTATCATCTCATATCTCCAACTCCAACATCTCCTCCAGTCCTTCACCTTCCCATTCCTGATATACATCCTTCCTACACTTTTCCTACTCCATCAACCACACCTAACCCTAGTCCCTCATCTCTCCCTCCCTCTCACTTGGCCTCCTCACCGCCACCCTCACCCTCACCCCCATCTCCACCACCCCCTCCACCCACCTCTTCACGGCCCAAACGAGCTATCACACATCCCTCTTACTTGACCGATTATATCTGCCCTACTTTACCACAATCCTCCACGGCTTCACAGGTTTCAAGATGTCCCTCAAGTACGGTTCATTATCTCTTCTCTTGTTTATCTTATCATCGTTTCTCTACTCAATATTTGGCTTTTCTTTCTGTTATGTCCCAACATCCTGAACCCACCTCATATTCTCAAGCTATGCTACACTCCCATTGGCATGATGTCATGGCTTCTGAAATCTAAGCCTTAAAAACCAATAATACATGGGTTCTTCAACCTCTTCCACCTGGAAAAAAAAATAAATTGACCGTAAATGGGTGTTCAAAACAAAACTTCGAGCCGATGGATCCATAGAGCGACACAAAGCTCGCTTGGTGGCCAAGGGCTACACTCAAGTAGAAGGTTTGGATTATCATGACACTTTTGCTCTTGTTGCTAAACTCATTACTGTTAGATGTGTTCTTATAGTGGTTGCAGCTCGAAATTGACATCTCCTTCAATTGGATGTCAACAACGCTTTTCTCCATGGTGACATCGATGAGAAGGTTTATATGATCCCTCCACCGGGTTATTACAAATAGGGCGAGACTCGTGTTTGTCGTCCCCATAAATTTTCTATATGTTCTTAGGCAAGCCTCTTGCAATTGATTCTCTAAATTATCTTCTATTTTACTTGCAGCGGTTTCACCCAATCTTAAGCCGATTATTCTCTTTTCACCCGTTCTCGGGATCAGTCTTTTACTCTCATACTTGTTTATGTTGATGAAATTCTCATGGAAGGCAATGATCTCTCTGATATTAGCACTCTCAAAGTCATGCTTACTCATAAATTCAAACTAAAGGATCTTGGCAAATTGAAATATTTCCTTGGTCTCGAAGTTGCTCGCTCTCTCCCTGGCATATTTCTTAATCAACAAAAATATGCTCTTGACATCCCCACTGATAGCGATCATCTTAGTGCTCATCCTGCCCACTTTTCCATGGAACAAAATCTCAAGCTCAATAATACTGATGGTGATCTTCTCTCCGATTCGAACTCGTTTCAGCGACTCGTTGGACGTTTGAGATATCTCACCATCACTCGTCCCAATATTGTATTTCCAGTCAACATTCTCAGTCAATTTATGCACCAACCTAGACGACCACATTATGATGTTGTTGTACGTGTTCTTCTATACATTAAGACTTCTCTAGGACAGGACTTATTTTTTCCTACTGACAACACTCTTTAAGTCTCAACCTATTATGATTCATATTGGACTAGTTGTCCCCTCACTCGCCGCTCCACCACTGGGTTTTTCATTCAGTTGGGCACTAGTCCGATTTCCTGGCACACTAAGAAACAAACTACAGTGTCTCGTTCCTCTACCGAAGCTGAGTACCGGGCACTTGCTTCCACTACTTGTGAACTCACATGACTCAAAACTCTTTTACATGATCTTAAAGTACCACATTCCCAACCTATGCTCTTATATTGTGACAACCAAGAGGCTCTTCGCATTGCCCAGAGTCCAGTTTTCCATAAACGTACAAAATATACATATAGAAATCGATTGTCATATTGTTCGTGAAAAGTAATGAGCTGACCTCTTCTTCACTAAACACATTCCTTCCCACAGTCAGCTTGTCAATATTTTCACCAAAGTTTTGGGTCGTGAACATTTTATTTTAACAAAAGGTTTGATGCATAATTCTCAGTAATTATGTTTTAATTCAAAATTTCACAAATAAAAATTTTTTTGGAATGGAAAGATTTGCTCAAGAATAATATTTTCATTTTGGGACACTTAGTATAATAGTTTATGTGCTAACATTCGATAAAAATAAATTTAATATCTAGAAAAGTCGTGTTGGAGTTTGACATTCTAAGTTTGTTGAGTCAAAAAATTATATATTCATGATGCAACAAATTTTTCACATTAAAAAACTGACCCATCTGTCCTTTAAAAAGAATTGTATTTTGTAAAATGACATGTTAGTTGATTATGTTTCTTGTAATTAATGCTAAGAACTTCATCTTATTAAGTATGTGAAGTATTGTAAGGCAGATCATCAACTATACATTATGACATTTATTAATTGGTCTAACCAATTGTCTGTTAATTAATTATGTTATTATTTGAAGAGATACTTTTTTATACCTTTTTTTATATGAGGTAAAAAAAGGTTACATATGTTTGGAACAAAAATGTAAAAATTATGTCTATAACTTCTTAGTTATGTATCTTGCACGTAAAAATAGGTAGAAAGAGTCTTTTTATACAGAACTTGTAACGACCCCCCTTATCTAATCATATAATAAAACATAATAAGTAAAATAGTCAACCTGAACCCGTGGGTAACGGGGACACCTGTCTTACGCAGCGGAACCTAGGCAGCAGTAAATGTAAATCACAAACTCATAACCACAAAATACATAATACTAGAGTCAAGCATATCTCAAAATATTGTATATACCATCTCCCAAAAAAAAAAAAAAAAAAAAAAACATCTCTAGGATCCCACATCCAAAACTTCTGATCCTAGTTCAAACTTACCCTCCTAGCAGGGTAACTCAATAAACTCAACGGCGGTCACGCTCCATCGGTCTTTCTGGGTTTCCTGAAAATCATTTAATATTCGGGGGTGAGACACCTCTCAGTAAGGGAAAATAAACTAAATACAGTTGTAAACATTCATCATAACATTTCGAATCATCATATACTTTCGTATTTTTTAATAAATCATATCGTTCATAAAATGTATGTTATAGCTGATAATACTGAAAACATACTCAAGATGAATAGCTAGTTGGTGTCATGTATTACCCACTATAATGGGTTGTGCAGCCCGAAGGTGGGACCCGACAATGGATAACCGACCACTGCCGAGTCAAAAATGTATGTAAGTACGATGGGCCCGCCACACCCTAGTCCGGACTGTCAGGTGGACGTTTACAACTCTACACTGAAAGCCACATCGACTATCCATCTCCCACCCACTCGTGGGGTGGTTAGAGCCAATCTGAACATAGATATCTGATCTATATAGCTATGGTACCGTGCTCCTGAAATTAAACTAAACTAATATCAGGATTCTGATAACATATAGTACACGATAATATAACATTAACATATATAGATTGATGGCATTTCTATAATTTCATAAATATGGTCTTGCGCTGAACATTTCATAATTACGGCCTCGCGCCGAACATTTCATAAGTACGGCCTCACGCCAAACATTTCATAAATACGGTCTCGCGCCGAAATCATATATCATACATGGCCTCACGCCGGCTATCAATCACGGCCTTGCTCCAAATATCTCATACATATCATTCTGAATAAATAAATCATTTATCATGTACTTCAAAATCATAACGTACTGTATTATTTCATAATTCCTAAAAACATGCTTATTCGTAAAATTGTCATATCATAATACTTTTCATGAAAAAAACGTTCATGTCACACAAAGCTGAGTAAATACATACATTTCATTCTAAAATCTCCCAATAATATACATTTTCTTAATAATATTCAAATATAATACATGCTTCCCTTAAAATTAGTTTGCTGATAATTAATAATAATACGCGTGGAAAATAACTGCTTTAATTTATTCCCTTACCAGACACTGGAAAGAAAACCGCTAAAATTTTCGGTCCTACACTCGTAGGGTTCCCCATTCAACTCCCTAAATATAATAACTCTCATAGCTAAATTTCAGTATTTTCATATGAGTATCATTTCCTATAACTGCGAGAAGATCAAATTTGACATAAAAAGTCTTACCTCAACTCATGGATGAATTTCAACTCGCTTCCACCAACGATCTGCCCCAGAAAATTTGGAGAGAACTTCCCTAGGAGCATCGTGGTGGCCTCAAATCATCGATCCGGCGAACGATGGAGCCGAAATAGAAGAGAGAGGAGAGAGAAACCGTATAGGGGAGAGAGAGAGAGAGAGAGAGAGTGAGTGAGAGAGTGAGTGAGTGAGTGAGTGATTTTTCCCAATTTTCTGCGTTTAAACCCAAATTTCACACCATTTATACAAGTAGTTTCATTGACGAGCCACGTCACCTCATCGACGAGGTCAATAGGAAATTCGTCGATGAGCTCTCTTCTTCGTCGACGAAATTCAAAGTCACCCCAAATATCCTCTCGGTATCTTCTCGTCGATGAGTCACGTCACCTCGTTGACGAGGTTAATAGATAATTCGTCGATGAACTCCCCCTTCGTCGACGAAATTCTGAGTTGCCATGTTGTCGACAAACGCGAAGTCTGCTACCACCTTCCATTTCCCTCTCTCTTTAATATTTAAATACCATTATTCCTAGGGTCATTACAGAACTTACTCATGCATAAATGCAATTAGTTATTATTACAATGCAGCATTATGTTTCTTTGTAAAATAAATTAGAGCATGTTTTTATTTGAAAAGTGTCTTGATCATTTTCTACTCTATACATATAAATATTAAAAAATATAAAAATATTGTAATATTCAATTATTTTAGAATTTTGATAATAAAAATAAAACTGTTCTTGACAAGTAAAAAAAATTAATTTTTGTCAAATTTTATTTTGTATTTATTTAGCTTTTGAACAAAATTATTTAAATTAATTTTTATATATTTTTAAAAAACAACTAAGTGATCTATCATAATAACAATTGTTTAAGTAGATCTGAGTTGTAGTAACATTTAATTTTTACAAAATATTTATTTCTAAGAATAAAATGTTATGAAATTTATGAAAAAAAATATATATCATTATCATAAAGCAAATATGTAGCACCCTGAACCCTGTGGGGCCCAGAGTGTTATTTCCTCTACATATATCTCTAATACCATAATTATAACGACCCGAACCCAAGCAAGGGGTCTCGGGTGTCCCTATCCATAAACTCAAATTAAACATGCAGCAGAAGATAATTAAACCTCAAACACTTTACCTGAGTTCTAAAACCAACCCAGATACCCATATGTGTCTCCATGTTATATATATTACATGCCAACATGAACCAAAACATGATAAACTAATGTCTCACTTACACTTAAAGTAACTACCAAAATCTAAACCCAACCCTATAGCATGCTAGGCTCGATTCCCTGTAGGACCTGAAAAACAAGTTGGATATTGGGGTGAGACACTTCTTAGTAAGACAGATTAGATTATCATCAGTGTGTGGTTATCATGAGTTTTAGTGTGATCATAAAACATTTATATATTTAACTTTAACTGAAATGTGTTAGCTTTGGTGTATTCCCAATAGGGGGTGAATTAGAATTTTAAAATTTATTCTTAGGTTTAGCTAATCTAACAGCAGTATATTCGCAACCTAGGGTCTGTCTATACAAATCCAAATGCGCAGATAAATAAAACGTGCAAAAATTAAATCATGCGTGACATTTACAATATAACATACACGTGCGATAAATAAATTATGAAAAAATAAAATGCACACACGATATGTTATCGGGGTTTGCCCAATACTGCTTACGCCCCCGCCTTGGCATACCCGCACAAAGATTACACTATAAACTCACTTAACGGGTGGAGCGGCACCGTTTACAACCAGGTTAATTAACAGGGCTGACCTCAACCTACACCTTACCAGGATTGTGCACTTAACTTTCATAATCGGGTTTAAGCCAATCCAGGACTATTCAACAGAGCTAGTCTCCCTCTTCAAGCCCATGTCTGAAATACAACAAATGTAAAATACAATTTCTGCGTATACAGAAATATGTTTCTCACACTAAGCAGATATGTACTATAATATGCACAAGTAATAATCAATCCACACCAAACATGTAAGAACTATAAGCTCAATAGTGTATATATGCAATCTACACTCAATATAATGATTATACTCAGTCAAGCACAAGAGTGTTCAAACAAGCTAATCTTTGAAAGCAAAATATATCAAATCTTAATATCATATTAGTGTTTCAAAGATGCTAGCAATATTATTCAAACGAACTCAAAAATATTTTCTCAAATTGTATCGAGCACGAGAGTTGTTTGAAATCAAGCTTAGTAAAATATTTTACACACAAAAATAATTACTTAAGGAATCTTACAATGACAATGCAAAGATCCTCAAGTCAAAGAGTTTTCCCAACACAAGATTTATCAAGTTAAATCTGTGGGAAGAAGCCTAACCACACTCTCAACAAAAATCAAACAATACAAATTTCAATGAGAGTATAGGGCTATTTGGAATGAAGCACTAATAATCTAAACACTCTCTCTAAGCTTGGATGATCAAAGAAAATGAAGTAGGAGAGTATTTGGGAGTATTTGAGAAATATAGGTTTTGGAAATTTTTAGAGGATTTTTCACTAATTATTTTTCCAATCTCTACTTAATTTTCACAAATGAGCCCCTATTTATAGAAGATGTGAGAATTATAATTGTTGGGGACATATATGTCATTTCTACAAAAGTTTAAGTGAGGTTAATAAAAATAATAGTGATTTTAACTTCGGTAATTCTCGCCAACTCGAGAGCACCAGTCGACCAAACTTACGGTTCGGTTGACCAAGTGTCACAATTCGGTCGACCGTGGAGAAAGTGAACTGAAAAGATGGTCGACCAACTTGAGGGTTTCAAAGGTGACTTTCACAAATGAGCCCATATTTATAGAAGATGTGAGAATTATAATCGTTGGGGACATATATATCATTTTTTCAAAAGTTTAAGTGAGGTTAATAAAAATAATAGTGATTTTAACTTCGATAATTCTCGTCAACTCGAGAGCACCAGTCGACCAAACTTACGGTTCGGTTGACCGAGTGTCACAGTTCGGTCGACTGTGGAGAAAGTGAACTGAAAAGATGGTCGACCAACTTGAGGGTTTTAAAGGTGATTTGCCCAAATCCGTGTAGTTCGGTCGACCAGTCTGTTTTGAACTATGAAGTTCGGTTGACCAAGCAGTTGGAATCTCCCACGTGGGAGTTCGGTCGACCAAGGCGTTGCCCATATATTCCTGGTTGGTCGACCAAGGGGTCAATATGTTGACCTAGGGATGCTCGGTCGACCAAGGCTTGCCTGTATATATCTGCTCGGTCGATTGAGAGGTCAACCTGTTGATCCGGTGGGAGTTCGATCGACCAAAGAACTCAGTGTAACTGAGTTCGATCGACTGAACATGCCAATTTTTGCATTTTCGATCCTTTTTTTTTTAAAAATATTTTTCCTATTCATATGATGATTAATGTTAAGACTATAAGGCATATTTTTATGAAGTATAGGGAGCCCTAAGGTCAGTCTAGGTCTTTTGAGGATACCGAGAAAATCCGGCGTCGGTCAACTGAAGGTCGACCAAAGTGTGATCCCTAAGGTCTTGAGTTTATAGTCCTACATACATGATATGCAGATTATTACAGACCTTTTCTTAATTAAGATTATAGACTCAAATAGAAATTACAACAAATAAATATCAACTAGGGTCTTCATTTTCCTCCGGGTCTCCGAGTGTCATCATATGATATTGCTAGGATAAACCTGCACATCAACTTGGTAGACATTAAATACCCGAGTATTTGTCATAATCAAAACAGGATATGACCCATAGGGTTAACAAAATGGTATTTGAAAACTGTACTCACATAACTAAAAATACATAATTTCCCTGATAACATAATTTCGGCTCATTATAGCCCATTTTTCATAAACAACATATATGGATAGAGAACCTTCCTTATTGGGCCATCATATAACATCATGAATAACCTCCATGATCGGGTTGTGCGGTCTGAAGACTGTACCTAGCAATCTGGTCGGCCGACCACTGCTAGGTCAACATAACATGCTCTGAAGTACAATTTGCCTACCTCATCCTGGTCTGGATCCAAGAGGGTATCCTACTCTTATCTGGCTAAATCAACTGTCTAATACCAACATTCTCTTAACAGTGTGGTTGCATCACTACCTACGGTACCGAGCTTCCATAAGATCTAGTCCCTCAAGGTTCATAAACCATATATATAATTTACGTAACAAAAACAGTACTGAACTCCTTTCATAAGTCAGTATAAAACATGTCATGTTCATAATTCTGCATAGAACCTGTCATATCATAATTCAGTATAAAACCGTCTTGTTATATCTTGGTATAAAACCATAATTCTATGTAAAAACTTGTCATATCATAACTCGGTATAAACCGTATCTTTCGCTGTATAATACCATGAAAACCATCAGGTTTAAATTATGCAATAACTATAAACATTCTCATGCCACAAGATTTGAGTGATATTTCACACTTTAATAAACTGCCCTAGGAAAATATATTTTGCTAAAAATAAAGGTATGATCATCTCTAGGGTTTAGTTTAACTCAAAACATATGCTTTTCAGGAAAAGGAGATGATCACCCGACTCACTTTAGTTTTCCCCAAATACATATATAATCCCAAAACCCTCATTTTCATACGTTTGATTCAATCAGAAAATCATACATAGTATTCCTGTAACCGTATACTTCAGCTTAATTGGTTCACATTTCAAAGATAACTGACATAATCTAATCCCCTTACCTGTTCCTGAAAATATGCTTACAACGTTCGCCGGACGAAAACCCTAGCTTCCTTAATTTAATGAGGAGAGAGAACCGGAAAGCCGAGAGGAGGGTGAGAGGATCGGAGAGTAAGAGAGAGAGAGAGAGAGAGAGAGAGAGAGAGAGAGAGAGAGAGAGAGAGACCTAGGGAAGCTTAGGAAAGAAAGAGACACGTGAGGGTGTGAGATAGAAAACCCTAGGAGAGAGAGAAAATGTGATTTAGAATGAAAAACTATAATAAGATTCTAACTTATAAGCCTCAGCCCCGCAGGAAGCTGTCAATGGTTTGGTCACTTACCAAACCTTATTTCCCATGGTCACACATAGAAACTCTCGGTAGTTTAAAACCATCGACGGTTTTCTTGAGCTCCCTGAAATCGTTGACAGTTTGGTCTTATGCCAAACCTTTTTCCCTCTTTTATTTTTATTTCTCATTTTTTTTCTTTTCTTTTTCTTTTCTTGGTTTGGGTTTCTACATTCTCCCCTCCTTATAAAAATTTCATCTTCGAAATTGTTAACTACTACTTATCACAAACTCTGAAATTTGAAACCATTAGTTGACTCTAGGAAGAGCTGGAAGCCACCCACATAGCGGCTATGTCCCAAGTTGTTTAATTACCCTAACTTATGGCAGAGAAATATCGTGGTTACATATAAGCTTCTAGGAGATTACAAGTAGCAAATAAAAAACTTTCCCAAATCCACTCTTAACCTAAAACTAGCAACATACAGTTTAAACTAACAAACCTGCTCTAAAAGAATTCATATTCAAAAACCAAACACTTACCTAAACCATTACCCTTACCTGACTAGCATTGGAGCAGACTTTTGAAAAGATCAAACTCATTAGGGATAGATTTAAAACAGCTCAGAGTCGACAGAAGAGTTACGTTGATATATACCGACGAGAGCTAGAGTTTGAGGTAGGGGATAAGATATTTCTGAGGATTGCTCCAGTGAAGAGAGTTATGAGATTTGGAAAGAAGGGTAAGCTAAGCCCCAAGTATATCAAACCATTTGAGATACTAGAAAGGGTTAGTCTAGTTGCTTACAGGATAGCCTTACCGCCGACATTGTCTACGATCCATGATGTATTTCACGTATCTATGTTGAAAAAGTATGTCCTAGATCCTTTGCACATGATAAGCTATGAGTCTCTGGAAGTCAGGGACACATTATCATATAATGAAGTGTCAGCTCAGATTCTAGACCGTAAGGAACAGGAACTACGTACTAAAAAGATTCAATTGGTGAGAGTGCTCTGGCGTAATCACGCAGTTGAGGAAGCTTCATGGGAATTAGAGGAGGAAATATGTCTACCTTAAGTTAAGCCACTGTTTCCCACTGCACAAGATTGAGTGTTAAGGATCCATCTTATATCATATATCATCATACCCTAAACTTATTTTTGAATATGAAAAGTCTTAATCAAAATCAAGTCATCACTCTAGGCTTAAAGCACTATTGATCATAAATGATTAATATATATTAAGTGTGCTCTTTATAAGACATCTTGCTATAATTTAGATTAGCGGCAACCACTGAGGGGTTCAAGTTTTATTGATTAAATCAAAATATTCCCTTTGAATTTAAAATATAAAAATCCTCTATTTTGGTTCACCATCTTATCCATAGGACTCCTTACCAAGCCACAATCATATTCGGTAAGGTTTCTCCTATTCCTTGGTTCATATCCTTGCTCTAAATTATAATAATATCTAAAGGATACATACCACTGTCCAAAGAGATGTATTCAAAAATTCATACTCTCCTAGACGCTCTTTGCTCATACCTAGACATGATTACTAAGCACGAAAATATTTTGGAAAATGTCCACTCATAATGAATACTCTTTGAACTTAACATAAATTTTAATCCTTAAGAGTATTTAATCTTGTGCCTCTCGCACGCATTGAGATTTATAAGAAAAAAGGCAGACATTGGCTTATCATCTTAACAAATATTCATTGTGACTTTGTGGTCCAATACGCTTAAAGCATTCACCACCAAGTTTAAACCATTAAATATTTTAAGACCCTTGGCTAAGATATTTGGAGATGAAAAAGGCATAGAATGAATAAGTACATAACTCAGGGGGAGCATTCATCCTTCATATCTATATAAATTAAAATGCTCTCATATTCTTATATCGTTTATGTCTTTATGCCTCTATGTGTATAGCATTGCAGCACTATCCATGATTTAATAAATGGTTAAAAAAATTTTGATGGATAGTTTATGTATTTTCCTAGCACGAACTACTATTGAGTTATATTGAATATCTTGAGTTGATTATACTACTGGAATGCATGCTTAGTCTAGAATGCCTCCTGCATGGCGGATACAGTTGATGTAAATTGCATGCTGGTAATGGATTTTAGGTTGTTGCATGATTTATATGAATATTCTATTGAGAACAACTAGCTATCAGGTATAGATTTTATGGGAAAATATTCGATTTACAGACGACATACTATCGAAATTTTCGTTAGAATTTTTCCCAAGTAAAACCTTGTCCAAAGATGATTATAATAAAATGAAAGTTAAAATATTTTTGAAATGTTGAGTGAAAATCAATTGAATAATTAAATTTCATCCTAACATAATCATCAAATAGTTAGAAGAACTCAGCTCCATCCCTAGAGAAAGAGCATAAAGAACTCATATGCATCATGCTTTACTTTTTGAATATTGAGGCTCGTCTAAGAACCTTGATCATCATATCCTACTTTTAGAGCTCTATGTTTTGATATAGATTGTTCTCGGTTATGTGCTTTATTTCATGCCTTAATATATATTTTCTGATGCATGTGTGACATATAGGGATGATTATACTAGTCGAATGGTAAAATGATTGCTTATAATACTAGCATAATGAAATTAGTCTTTAACTGGTATAAGCAATTTATTGCAACTAAGTTAGGATTCCAATCGAAAGGGGGAGCATCTACACTACCCTGTTATGCTCACCAATATCTTTTAGCTTAGATCTGTTTTGAATCAAGAGTGGCATGTGCTTAAATGAAATGATCTTTGTGAAAATCTTATGTTGATATATATTGCTTTGCCACATGTTGTTTGTGTTTGTCATATGATCCTTACTGTAACTTGTCTTATATCTTTAGGATCATTGTGGTTGTGTTTTTCTGGTTACAGTTTGTGTGCTTAAATGATAAACTAGAATATTGATGCTTGCTCGTGACCTATTTTAAAGTTTCTTTTTCAGCAATGCATCACCCCCAATACTTCTTGATAATATCACAAGGGGGATATATATTTGTATACATATATTTATATATACATATATATATTTATTTTAATACTGTATGGTAAGAACTAATTTCAAAACTAAAATTTTGTTCTTGCCTTATTATTATTATTATTATTATTATTATTATTATTATTATTATTATTATTATTATTATATGTTTTTAAAATTGCATGGTTTGGTAACTTCACATAAAAAATGCATGCGAACTAGTTAGATTGTGTTTGTGCTCAAAGCAACTATTTGCCATCATATGTCATGTGTTTTAAACTCAAATCTTCCATAGGTCTTATGACATGTTTCAATTGCAATGGTTTGTGTATATTTATGGTCTAACCCTGCTTTCATGTCATTTAAATCATTTAAATGACTAGTTATGTTATTTGTGTTCTTAATTGCTATATTTCATACTTTATGAGGTTATCTTTGTCATTCATTTTGCATTGTATGGTTATTCTATCTTTTAGATGATTGAAAGTTATGCTTATGTTTATTATTTCGATCCATACTGGACTGTTTGAGTTGATTATTATGGATAATTATATACTTGAACTCAATTAGGTCATTAAAATACATATTTTTTTTTTGGAAATGCACCACTTTCAAATGGTATGCTGCCAAAATTTCTAATTTTTTTTCCAAAACTATATTTGTATTTAAATGAAAATTATCCTATGCTTGCCTATATGTTTCAATTGTAATTCTTGTATGGTCTTTTTTTTTGTTCTCAAAAGGGGAAGAAGTAGGCAAAACTGGGTAATCATTATATATTTTTATATTTTTAAAATTTCCTTATGCATACTTTTAGGGGGAGTCTTTCTTAGCTGTACCAACTTTTGCATAAGGTATTTGTCATAATCAAAAAGGGGGAGATTGTTGACCTTATGGGTCATATCTCGTTTTGGTCATGACAAATATAAGGTATTTAATGTTTGCCGAGTTTGTGTGTAGGTCAAATTTGCAAAATCATATGGTGGCACATGGTGACTTGAAGAATAAAAACCCAGAATAGTCTTTTATTGTAATTTATATTAGGTTTAATTCAGGTTTGTAATAGTAAAGTAGGAATGGTCTGTAATAATTGATGTGCATAATGCATGTAGGGATTATAATCTCAAGACCATAGATGGACCTTAGGGATCACCCTTCGGTCGACCGACACCAGGTTTTTAGGCGTACTTTCAAAGACCTTAGAATAACCCTAGGCCCTTACACTTACACGTAAGATTCTCCCCAAAATCACATATAATATCAGGGGGAATCAACTGAATTAAATCAAGACTTAAAGAGCTAAATCACAAGGGTTTCGGGCGACCAAACTAGCCAAGTTAAATTGCCTCGGGTGACCGAACCGTTGAAAGGTCAAACAGTTGACCAGACTTCAGGCGACCAAACCGAAAAGGGCACCACCGTCCTTGGTCAACCGAACATCTATTCTTACTTTTTCCACCAACTCAGCAGCCCAAACTCTTACGTTCAAAACTGCCTCAGGCTACCGAATATGTAAGTTTGGCAAACCGAATTGGATACCAGACGACCAAATCATGGACTTTTGGAAAATTGCCTTGGTTTAGCAAACCGATCCTTTCCTCGGGCACCCGAACATGAAAAACAACTTTTTCACCTGTGTCTATTCGGGCGACTGAACCTAAGGTCCAAGCAGCCAAAACTCTCAGGTTGCTCAATTTTTACCACGTGTAATTGGGATTAATTAAGGGTAAATTGATTTTAAAATTCATTAAACAAATTTAAGAATACCCTTTGTGTCCTAACGGTCATATTTTTAGTGAAGGTTATCTAAAATTAGAGAGTGATTAGAGATTAGATTAAATTTGTTTTTCTCTCTAAAATTTCTTGAGCATACAAGCCTATATACTCCACCCTTTTTCATTCTTTTGAAAAATCAACCTTGGTGAGAGTATCTTGAGTTATTCCGTATAGTTCTTACGTGCTTATACTCTCATATAAGTGTATCGATTTTGATTTTAGTGAGAGTAAGCTTAGAGGTCTTCCCCAGTGATTTAATTTATAAATTCATTTGTGGGGAAACCTTCTTAAGCTTGTGAGTCTTTGCATTCTCATTGCAAGACTCAAAAACTTGTCTTGTATTGTGAAGAAAAATATTTTTGACAAGCTTGTTTTTACAAATATCTCTTATGCTTAATATTTTCGAAAATCATTTTTGAGATATTTGATCATCCTATTGAAAATCTTTGAAACCCTATTTGTGATTGAGATATATATATATATATATATATATATATGTATGTATGTATGTATATATGTATGTATGTATATATATGTATTGTTTCAAAGATCGATTGATAATACACTCTTGCACTTGATTGCTTAGTGACATTAACTTGAGTGCTATTACACACATATTTGCACTGAGCTTATAGTTCTTATCATGTTGATGTGCATTGATTTTACTGTGCTGAATTGTTGTACAAATCTGCTTGTGTTAGAAGCACTTTTCATTGCATGAAAAAGTTTATTTGATTGTATTCCAGGTGTGGCCTGAGGGGTTTTGATCTAGCCCGTAAGGATCAGGTTGGGGTCAGCCCTGTGAATTGGACCTAGGGCCTTCTCCACCCCGCAAGGAGAGTTTGTAAAGGTTGAGGTCAACCCTTCTTTAATTTGACCTGATTGTAATCGATGTCGCTCCATCCGTTAAGTGGGCACTAGTGATAATCCTCGGGCTTGCGAGCTGAGGCAAGGACGTAGGCAGTTGGTCAAACCCCGATAACATATCGTGTGTACACTTTACATTTTCACAATTTATTTACTACACTTGTATGTTATATTATGAATATTGCGCAAGATTTTATTTCTGCATCTTACATTTATCTGCGCATTTCGATTTATGAGTATATAGACAGACCCTAGGTTGAGTATTACTGCTGTTGACTTGGACATACTTATGAACAAATTTTAAATACCCAATTCACTCCCTCTTCGAAATACACCAATTCCAAAAACAACAGCTTTATTTGAAACAATAAGATATTACCTATCACCACGTCTCCCGCATTTTCTGCGTCTCCCGGGGTAAGAGAATAAACCAGCGCCTAGGTGGTGTTTCTCTGGTAGTTGCCTCTGGGTGCCTAATTCCCTCCCTGATATTGGTTAGGTGGGGGTGCATCGTTCAACGGCCCACGGCAGTCTCGTGCAAAGTGGCCGGGTCTACTACACCGGAAATAGGTATCTGATCCACTCCGTTATTGCCCCGAATGCCTTTTATTACATCTAGGACAAATAGGATATGATGGGTTACCCTTAAATGCCCAATTTCCCCTCTCCTATCTCTGGCCTCCACTGCTACCATGCCTCCTCCAAGGCCCCTAACTCGCACCTGCGTGAGAACCAGGAGGCATAAGCCTCTTCCTCTGGCTCTACAACCCGGCGCTTCTTTGCCAACTTGTCTCTACTACGGTGGCTTTAACCACCAGCTCCAAGAAATCCCACACCTGTAAGACCGCTACCTGCTCATAAATCTCCTGTCTCAGGCCCTTCTCGAATCTCTACACCTTTTTAGACTCATCCGGAATCATATATGGGGCGAAGCGAGACAGCTCCACGAACTTGGTTGCAAACTGCTGCACAGTCAAGTGCCTTTGGATTAGGTTCATAAACTCCTCCACCTTTGTATCTCTAGTGGAGGCGGGGAAGTACACCGATCAAAGATCTCTTTGAAGAGGTTCCAGGTCAGTGTTGCTGGTACTGGCCACTGCTTCTCAAGTAACTTCACAACTAACCACCACTGCTCAGCCTCTCCCGTCATCTTAAATGTGGCATAGAGGACTTTATGCTCACCAATGCAGCGTAGCACTGCTAGTATTTTCTTAATCTCTTGTACCCCAATTTTCTACAATAGTTGGGTCTGCTCCTTCTGCAAAGGTTGGAGGATTCATACAGGTAAAATGATCAATGGTGCAACCTAGGTCAATGGTGGGACAGTTCTACCCCCTAGAATTCTGCATGATCTTGGTCATGAACTGCTCGGCAAAACTACCAAGCACTAATGTAGAATCATTGTCGTCCTCATTGGACGCCCCCTCGTTGCTACTTCCTCCGACGTTCACATTGTTATCCTTGGGATCCATCCTGAAGATAGGATAGAAATGAATGTAGAACTTCAATATCCTAAAATGACTGGCACAATCATTTAACTGAAAACCACTTTAAATCCAAGTTCTCAATTTTTAAGGTTCATTCACACTGTTCTGACACAAAACCGTCAACGGTTTTACTAAGATCCCTGAAACCGTTGACAGAAAACCTGAGATCCCGAGAGCCTGTTTTGGAGGAAACCGTCGACGGTTTGTGAACAAAATAGAAAACTGTACACAGTTTGGCCCCAGAAAACTTCACTAATCCCATTCTTGTATACATTTAGTCATTTCAAGGTACCGACCTCTAATCACAATAGAATTTACTACATGTCATCCCAACTTAACGTTCCAATTCTAATTTTCCAAGTTCTAGTCTCTCTACTCAGAAACAAAAACCATCGAGGGATTTACCATGGCTTTTTTAGAACCATCGTTCCAAGAAAAACACAGAAGACCGTCAAAGAATTTCTGCTTCCAAGCTATAAGACAAAACTCAAAATAACCTACCTGATCCTCATTTACATGTTCCTATCCTCATCCCCAACTTGAACCTATACTCTAGTATGATCATTTGTCAAAGTCTACAGGACCTATTAACTTGGTGCTCTGATACCACAACTATAGTGCCTCGAACTTGGTGGGGCCTGGAGTGCTATTTCCTCTACATATATCTTTTATACCATAATTATAACAACCCGAACCCAAGCAATGGGTCCGGGGTGTCTCTGTCCATAAACTCAAATTCAATATGCAGCGGAAGATAATTAAACCTCAAACACTTTACTAGAGTTCTAAAACCAGCCTAGATACCCATATGTGTCTCTATGTTATATATATTACATGCCAACATAAAACAAAACATGATAAACTAATGTCTCACTTACACTTACAGTAACTACCAAAATCTAAACCCAACCCTATATCACACTAGGCTCGATTCCCTGTAAGACCTGAAAAACGAGTTAGATATTAGGGTGAGACACTTCTTAGTAAGACAGATTAGATTATCATCAGTGTGTGGCTATCATAAGTTTTAGTGTGATCATAAAAATTCAAATATTTTAATTTAATTGAAATGGCATTTGAAAATTGTACTCACACAAATAGCTGAAAATACATAATTTCCCTAATAACATACTTTCGGCTCATTATAGCCCATTTTTCATAAACAACATATATAGATAGAGAACCTTCCTTTTTGGGCCATCATATAACATCACGAATAACCCCCATGATCGGGTTGTGCCGTCCGAAGAATGGACCTAACAATCTGGCTGGCCGACCACTGCTAAGTCAACATAACATGCTCTAAAGTACGATTTACCTACCTCAACCTAGTCTAGACCCGGGAGGGTATCCTACTCTTCTCAGGCCAAATCGACTGTCAAATACCAACACTCTCTAAATAGTGTGGTTGCACTAACAATATCACTAGCTACGGTACCGAGCTTCCATAAAATCTAGTCCCTCAGGGTTCATAAATCATATATATAATTTATGTAGTAAAAACAGTACATGAACTCATTTCATAAGTCAGTATAAAACATGTCATGTTCATAATTCTGCATAGAACCTGTCATATCATAATTCGGTATAAAATCGTCCTGCCATATCTTGGTATAAAACAATAATTATGTGTAAAAACTTGTCATATCATAACTCGGTACAAACTATATCTTTCACTGTATAATACCATGAAAACCATCAAGTTTAAATTATGCAATGACTATAAACATTCTCATGCCACACGATTTGAGTGATATTTCATACTTTAATAAACTACCCTACGAAAATATATTTTACTAAAAATAAAGGTATGATCATCTCTAGTGTTTAGTTTCACTCAAAACATATGCTTTTCAAGAAAAAGAGATGATCACCCCACTCACTTTAGTTTTCCCCAAATACATATATAATCCCAAAACCCTCATTTTCATACGTCTAATTCAATCAGAAAATCATACATAGTATTCTTGCAATCATATACTTCAGTTTAATCGGTTCAAATTCATACATAACTGACATAATCTAATCCTTACCTATTCCCGAAAATATGCCTACAGCGTTGAGAGGATGGAAACCCTAGCTTCTTTAACTTGCCAAGGAAAGAGAACCCGTGACGACCCGATTTTGATACCAATTTTTTTTTTTTACATTACATATATCCACATATCGACAACGTCTAACACTGATATCAAAGTACATAACCCGACCCGCAAGTGGGTACCGGGTATACATCATACACACATACATAATCCTTACAGCGAAAGTCATTTCATATTCATATATACATCCCACATTGAATACACATACCAGAGTACAAAATCATCCATAAATACAAGTCTAATACAAAATCTCTAGGGAAACCAAACCTCCCTAGCTCAAAATACTCACCCTGACTACTTAGGGTATCCGCTCCCCTCTATCTCAGAGCTCTATCACCGGGTCTATCTTGGTTTCTTGAAATATTTAATTGATTGGGTGAGAAACATCTCAGTAAGATTGAATAAATTATCTACAGTGTGTGGCAATATGAGATTTATTATATCATAACATATACGCATACTAGTGTTAGTGTTTTCTGGGAAAATATACCTTTTCACATTTATTATCATATAGATATACAAGATAAGCTTTCAAAAGCTTTTACTTTCATTTCCAAAATCATTCAATAACACCCAAATTTACCAGTGAAGCTCCTGAGAATAGGAAAGCTTACCCGCCCATACAAGTAGCTTCCCTTTACCCTGATATCGTTTGCAGCCTAACCTGATTAACTCAGGTTCAGCTACAACTGATACTTATTAGAGTACTCACCTTACTCAACAAGCCCTCAGGTGGTGTGTTTTACTTCACTTTAATTATTTATTAACTCATACTATTTATTTCTCATTTCATTATTGTTCCCATTTTCATGATCATTTCCATTCCCTTTTCATTTCCATTTCCATATATAACTCAAGAGTGTCACCATATTGAAGTATTCGTGTCTGTACTCATGGCTGCGTTCAAGATCTCGCTCCACGTCATGCTTCCCCCCATGAATAGGGTTGTGCGGCCCAAAGGCTGGACCTAACCGCGACTGGCTTACCCGATTAGGTCAAATGTCACCATATATCTCAAGTTTGTAGTACGACTGGCCGGCCAAAGCCCTAATCCGGACTCAAGGGGCACAATAACTCTACTATACAGTTCAACCTACTGTCACGCCACACACTCCACGAGCCCATGTGGTTGCACTACTCCACTAGCAATGGTACCTTGCTCTCAATATCATAACCCATCATTAGGGTTTCCATATTCATCCATCACGGTTTTCACTGCCACATACCAACAATCATTATATGGTATTGGCATTTCATCCATCACATGTCTATATTCCCCGTGCAGAATTCCACATTGCATTTCTCACAATTTAGTATTCATATTGCAAAATTAATGGTGCAATATTCATATTTTACATACTTACATTTCCCATAATCATATTTCACATTTCATATTGCAAAATTTTGCATTGCAATATACACATTTCAAAATCAGTATTCTCAACACATTTTATCATTTCAATGATACTTCCTCAGTTCATGATTCATTTCACCGCATTCTATCATATAAATATCTCTTTTCACAAATATTCGGTATTTCTCAAAACACATTCACATATTTCACATTTCTTCAAATTCTCAGAAAATACATTTCCTACATATTTCACTTTCATCATTTCCCCACAATTCAATTCCCATATCATAACACATTTCAATATTACATATTTCACAGGGTAATTCGTTTAACCCAGTTTAAACATTTCTCAACATAATTCATATGCCACACAAATTTCATTTGATATTTATATCATAAATAAATTTCAGGTAAAATGACATATACCATTTTCACGTATTTCTCAACCCATAATTTACATAAAAATAATGCTATAACTTATTCCCCTCACCTGACTTACTGAGATGCTCACAATTTAATCCAAACCTACGCCCACGGTGTTCCCAGCTCAACACCCTAAAATTTATATTTTCCTCACAAAACACCAACATTATTCTATCTAGTACTTTTCTTCAGTTCAGAAATACCCAATAACCTATAAAACTTAAAATAATAAACTTACCCTAATTTTGGGATGGTTCCCAAATGCTCCAAATCAAAATTTTGATCCAGCAATATTGTAGAGAATCTTCCCAGGAGTAACGTGGTGGCTTCCAATCGTCAAACTAACGAGAATCGAAGCCAAAATTGAAGAAAGAAGGTGAGGGAGACGAATTTTTAAAGAGAGAGAGAGAGAGAGAGAGAGATGGAGGGAGGGAGGGAGTTTGCATGCGTTTTGTTCGCTGAAAATGTGATTTGGACAAATTTATAGAGTGTTGTTGATGTAGGACAGGAATGGTCAACCTATGTCCTACGATTCAACCCTCACACAAGCACATACACTGTAACAACCTCAAAGTTCTTACCCTTTTATATATATAAGCAGCGGAAACACAAATCATACAACCACTCACATATATATACTATACAATACCAGAATCCAGTATATACAGACCATAGCCATACAAAAACCCCTTCAGCATCATCTACTCAAAATATACACAACTCTGTCAAAAACTCACCCTATAACTAGGGTAATCAAAATACTCTCTATACTCGTCTAACTGGCTCACCTGAAAAATGTTAAAGTAATGGAGTGAGTTAACACTCAATAAGTGGAAATATGCTATTACTAGTGTGTGAGAAATAAGTTAAGAATACCTTTTAAATAGCAACTGAACTGTAATGCAATACAATAATCTGTAAAACATATCTTTCTTTTCACAATTTAAAATATAACTGTATCATCTGTACTTTCTACTTTTCATACTGCTAATATCATACTATATTCATCATATACTGTAAAATTGTATACATATACATAACTGTGCTTTATCCCTAGGACCCTATTCGTCATGATTTGACCCCTCATAACAGGGTTATGCGGCCCGTAGGTGGGACTTCATCTTGTCAGCCCTCCAGATAAATCAATATACTCTACACTACCTCAGTCCAGCCAAACTGCATCCACTCCTAGGCTCGATACTGGCTACTACCTCATCAAATCAGCCCCCTCCACCCAGTGAACGGGGGAGCTGCATACTCTCTTAGCACGGCTGACGGTACCCACACACTATCTAAGATATGTGGTTGCACTCTATCTGTATATAGCAACGGTACCG
The DNA here is from genome assembly GCF_029873635.1 of Malania oleifera. Lineage (NCBI taxonomy): Eukaryota > Viridiplantae > Streptophyta > Magnoliopsida > Santalales > Ximeniaceae > Malania > Malania oleifera. Next base: position 50,337,888 of record NC_080426.1, read on the forward strand.
TGCTCTATAATCTATATCTATACTGTATCTGTCTGTAATCTTTCCACAAGGATCTGATACTATATACATATATACTCTTTTACTGTTTTCATCATGTTTCCAAAATTGTCATACCGCTATCTTTTTGTATTGTAAATACTGTAATCTCTGTATACTGTATCTGTAGCATCTTGATGCTACCTCTGTATCTCTGTTTGTATACTCTGTCTATATACTCCGTCTGTATACTCTGTCTATATACTCCGTCTGTATACTCTGTATGTTATGGTATATATCTGTTTCATATAACTATTCGTATAAAAGTTGTATATGCATGTAAATTTCTCTGTATAATCTTTGTGAATATATATATATATATATATATTTATATCTATATATTCTTTATAAGTCCATATACTGGGAAAAACTATATAAACTGTATATACTGTCTATACCTGTGTATTCAGTATAGTATGATATATTATAAAAGTGGTATAAATTCTTCATCATATGAAAATCTACTCAGGCCACACAAGCATTTAAACTCATATTCTGTAAATACTGTATAATAAACTGGTATAAATATGTGTCTATGAAATCTCTGATAGTATTATGAAAACTCCTAGCATAGCATATCTCCCTTACCTTAATTCTGAAAAGCCCCTATAAAATTCTGGCTCTATACCCGCAGGGCTCCTAACTCAATATCTTGAAAACACAATCCCCCAGAACAAAATATCAGTATTTTCTCACCTACAACATTTCTCATAACTGAGGGAAAGACAAATACTGAATAAAATGTCTTACCCTGAGATTGGGACGAAATCCAACCCAACTTTTCCAACGATCAGCTCCGGCAGAATTGCAAAGAACTTCGCCAGGAGCGTCGTGGTAGTCTTAGATCTTCGATCTGACAAGAAACAGGGCTAGAAACGAAGAGAGAAGTGAGAGAGGGTTTTAGAGAGAGAGAGGAGAGAGAGAAGGGCACTGAAAATGGGTAAAAATCCAGGTTTTTCACTATTTATACTGCGGCCTTCGTTGATGAGACACGTCATCTCGTCAACGAATCTTTCAGTAATTTCGTCGATGAACCTTGCTTCCTCATCGACGAAATTCAGGCTACCCCAAAACCTCTCTCGGTATTTTCTCGTCGACGAAACCCTATATTCATCGAAGAATTTCCTACTGCCTCCTTTTGTTCCTATTTCCATTTTCCTCTCTCTTTAATATTTAAATATCAGTATTTTTCGAGTCATTACATTCTCCCCTCCTTATAAAATTTCTTCTTCGAAATTTACTAGTTGTATCCCCATCTATACACTCCATCATTCTGCAGAATAAAAAGGGTCTACTTATTTTATTATCAGCCCTCACTTGTGGTGGAGGAATACCATGGTTACATTTACGTTCTGGGAAAATTACACATATAAAACCAAAACCATCTACTAACTAAAATCAATACATGTACCAGCAAAAGAAACCTATCTAACTATTATACTTTACCTGAGTACCTCTATACCTCTTGGAACAACTACGGGTATCTCTGTCTAATCTACTCCTCAAGCTCCCAAGAAGCTTCCTCTATAGCATGATTCCTCCAAAAAACTTTAATTAATTGTATTTCTTTAGTGCCTAAAGTCTGAACCTTTCTATCCAAAATTTGTACTGGACTTCTTCATATGCCAATGAATCCTTAAGCTCTATCTCTGCATAGCTAATGATGTAGGATGGGTCTAAGATGTATTTATATAACATGGCAACATGAAACACGTCATGAATACGAGCCAAAGCTGACGGCAAAGCTAGCCTGTAGGCAACTGACCATATTCTCTCAAGTATCTCAAAAGGGCCAATAAACCTAGGGCTCAACTTGCCCTTCTTCCCAAACCTCATAACTCCTTTTAAAGGAGCTATCTTCAAAAATACTCGATTTCCCATGTCAAATTCCAACTTTCGGCGGCGAGTGTCTGAATAACTTTTCTGCCGACTCTATGCTGTTTTGATTCTTTCTCTAATTAATCAAACTTTGTCGGACGCCTACTGTATTATCTCGAGACCCAAAACTCACCTTTCACCTACTTCATCCCAGAAAAGAGGAGAACAACATCTCCTGCCATATAATGCCTCGTATGGAGCCATGCCGATACTAGCCTGATAGCTATTATTATAAGAAAATTCAACTAACGGCATAAACTGGATCCAACTGCCTCCAAAATCAAGAACACAAGCACGAAGCATATCCTCTAGTGTCTGAATCGTCCTCTCGGTCTAACCATTTTTCTGGGGATGAAAAGCAGTGCTAAAAGCTACCTACGTACCCATAGCCTCCTAAAAACTTTTCTAGAATCATGAAGTAAACCTAGGATCTCGATCCAAGACTATGGATATTGGCACTCCATGAACGCGAACTATCTTCTAAACATATATCTCCGCCAATCTGTCCATGGAATAACCGACTTTAATAGGGATGAAATGAGTGGCCTTTGTCAGACGATTTACAACCACCCAAATATCATTCAGTCCCTGTCGTACTGGTGGTAGCCCCGTAACGAAGTTCATCGAAGCATGGTCCCATTTCCATTTTGGAATGAACAACGGCTGTAATTGCTTTGCAGGCCTCTGGTGCTTAGTTTCAACCTGCTGACACGTCAAGCATTGTTGAAAAAATTCGGCTATCTCCCTCTTCATTCCACTCCACCAAAAATACTTTCGCAGGTCCCTATACATTTTAGTACTACCAGGATGGACTGTGTATAGGGATCTGTAAGCCTCCTCCAGTATAGTTATCCTCATTTCAGTATCTGCAAGAACATATAGCCTAGTACGAAATCACAGAGCTCCATCATCTAATATGTTGAACTCCTCACCCTGACCTTCACGTACTCTAGCCATCACCGCTGCCAACTCTGCATCATCATCCTGAGCTGCTTTAATCCTCTCGTAAAGCGTAGGCTGAACCACTAGACTGGCAATAACTGCCTGAGGACTTTCCTCCACCAATTCTATACTGAACCTCTCCAAATCCACCAGAATTGAGTGCTGAATCTCCATAGATGCTAGTATGGATCCTCCTGATTTCCTGCTCAGAGCATCTGCCACTACGTTTGCTTTTCCTAAGTGGTAACTAATCGTGCAATCATAGTCTTTAATAAGTTCTAGCCACCTCCTTTGTCGCATATTCAACTCTTTTTGAGTGAAGAAATATTTTAAACTCTTATGATCCATGAAAATCTCGCACTTTCCACCATATAAATAATTCCTCCAGATTTTGAGAGCATACACCACTGCAGCAAGCTCTAAATCATGGACAGGATAATTCTTATCATATTCTTTAAGCTGCCTAGACGCATATGCAATAACCCTGTTGTGCTACATCAACACGCATCCAAGACCCTTCAAAGAGGTGTCACTGTATATTACAAAACCGTCCTCCCCTGATGGAATAGCCAGTACTGGAGCTGAAACTAACTGCTGCTTTAATTCTTGGAAACTCTGCTCACAGTCATCAGTCCATTCAAATTTTACATTTTTCCTCATAAGTCGTGTTAATGGACCTGATAGCCTGGAGAAACCATCCATAAAACACCGGTAATAACCTGCTAATCCTAGAAAATTCCTGACTTCCTAAACATTTACCGGCCTCTCCCAATTAACCACTGCCTCTATTTTACTCGAATCAACTGATACTCCTGCTTCTGAAATTACATGGCCGAGAAAAGTAATATGCCTTAACCAGAATTTACATTTCTTGAATTTTGCATATAATTTCCTTTCCCTTAATACCTGCAACACCAGTCTCAAATGATGCTTGTGCTCCTCAAAACTCCTCGAATAGACCAGTATATCATCAATAAACACAACGAACTGGTCCAAATACTGGTGGAACACCCGATTCATCAAATCCATGAAAACCGCTGGCACATTAGTCAACCCAAATGGCATCACTAAAAACTCGTAATGCCCATACCTAGTATGAAATGCAGTCTTCGAAAAGTCCTCCGCTCTAACTTTCACCTATGGTAACCCGACCGCAGGTCAATTTTAGAGTAAACCTAGGTCCCCTGGAGCTGATCAAATAAATCATCTATCCTAGGGAGTGGATATTTATTCTTGATTGTTAATTTGTTTATCTCCCTATAATCGATGCACAATCTCATGGTTCCATCTTTCTTTTTCACGAATAGAACTGGCGCACCCTAAGGCGACACACTGGGCCTGATAAAACCTTTATCCAGCAATTCTTGTAATTGTTCTTTCAATTCTTTTAACTCTACCGGGGCCATACGGTATGACGCTTTCAATATTGGTGCAGATCCCGGCAACAAATCCATAGTGAACTTAATCTCATGATGTGGTGGCAAACCAGGCAATTCTTCTAGGAATACATCTGGGAATTCCCTCACTACTGGTATGTCAGCTTGTCTCAATTCTTCTTTTGGAAATTCTTTTATGTATGTGGCATACCCCTGGCAACCACCCTGTAACAATCTCTTCACCTGAATAGCCGACACTAGCTGTGGTGAGGCACGTACACGTGAACCCGCAAGTCTAAATTCTAGCTCACCCAGGGATCTGAAAATTACTTCTTTCTGATGGCAATCAATACTAGCGTGATAAATAGCTAACCAATCCATACCCAATATCACATCAAATCCCTGCATATCCAGGATCACAAGATCGGCTAAAAGCACTCTCTCTTGAATACTTACTGGAAAATTCTAAAGTACCCTCCTACATCTAATCACAGATCCCATCGGCGTACCCACAAACAATTCTATATCTAATGGTTGTCTCTATTCCAGCTATTTTCACATACCCCGCCGATATAAAAGAGTGGGTGGCACCTGTATAAAAAAAAACAATCATTCTATATGGTAAAGCAATAAAAGTACCTGTGACCACATCTCCATCCGTCTCTGCGTCTCCCGGTGTCAACGCATAGACCCTCGCCGGCGCAGGGTTCCTCTGCTGACCACCGCGGGGCGCCTGATATCCACCTCGAAATGGTCTGGGAGCCTGTGCATAATTTGACGGCATCTGACAAGATCGAGCCATATGACCCAGCCTCCCACAGCGGTAACAAACATTCTCCTCCAATCGGCACTCACCAGGATTTCTTCGTCCGCATCTAGGACAAATGGCAGGAAGCTGTGCGCCCTGAAATCTCCTGTGCTCTACCATCTGCCTCTGGCCTCCGCCAAATCTACCTCCTCTCCAAGGGCCTCGGCTGGGACCCGCCAGAAAACTCAAGGTCGCAGTCCTCTTCTTCTGACTCTGCATCTCCATCTCTCTAGATAGACTCTCCTCCGCTATAATGGCCCTGTCAACCAATTCTGAAAAATCCTGAATCCTTAGTACCGCCACCTACCGGTAAATATCACGCCTCAAGTTTCTCTCAAACATTCTAACCTTCTTTGCTTCATCGAGAACAACATAGGAACAAAAACGATAGAGCTCAATAAATCTCGCCGCATACTGTAGGATGGTCAATGACCCGTGGGATAGACTCAGGAACTTCTGTACTCGAGCATCTCTAGCTGAAGCAGGATAATATCTATCAAAGAACATGTCCATAAATCAGGCCCAGGTCATCTGCACTGGTATAGCCCTTTGCTCCTCCAACAATCTGGTGGCTACCCACCATCTCTCGGCCTCCCCCGCCAACCTATATGTAGCATATAAAACTCTCTACTCATCGGTGCAGTGGAGTACTGTCAGAATCTTCTCTACCTTCTGCACCCAGTTCTCCGCAACTGCAAGATCAGTCGCTCCAGAAAAAGCTGGCGGATTCATCTTCATAAATTTTTATATGGTACATCCTTGAGTTGAGGATGGACCTCCCTGCTCTTTAGAACTCCGCGCTATCTCAGCCATGACTTGCTGAGCCACATTGCATAGCACAACATCTGAATCCCCACTTGTTGCGCCAAAAGGACCCGATCCATCATCCCCACTGGCGTGAGCGCTATTGCCTCCTCGGTCCATCTTGCAAACACATAGAACACCATTTCAAAATTCTATCTTCCTACAAACCCAACTTATTCAATTAAAACTCCAAATCCTCTATTAACTATCCCTCTTGCTCCTAGCCCCAAAATCCACTCCTACAACCCAAACACATGACTCGTCGACAGCTTACTATGGTTTTCCTAAAATCGTCACCCTAGGAAAAACACAGAAACAATCACAAAATCCCGTATCCAGATCACAGAACAAAACCTCAAATCTTTTTCCTATATTCTGCCATTGTTTTCCGCTGCACTCTAGAGTCTACAGAACCTAGCAACCTAGGCTCTGATACCAAATTGTAACAACCTCAAAGTTCTTACCATTTATATATATATATATATATATATATATATCTGTGTATCTACATCCATATCTAAGCAGCGGAAACACAAATCATACAACCACTCACATATATATACTATACAATACCAGAATCCAGTATATACAGTCCATAGCCATACAAAAATACCCCTCCAGCATCATCTACTCAAAATAGACACAACTCTGTCAAAAACTTACCCTATAACCAGGGTAATCAAAATACTCTGTATTCGCAAGCCTGATTTGCTCGCCTAGCTGGCTCACCTAAAAAATGTTAAAGTAATGGGGTGAGTCGACGATCAGTAAGTAGAAATATGCTATTACTAGTGTGTGGCAACTAAGTTAAGAATACCTTTTAAATAGCAACTGAACTGTAATGCAATACAATAATCTGTAAAACATATCTTTCTTTTCACAATTTAAAATATAACTGTATCATCTGTACTTTCTACTTTTCATACTGCTAATATCATACTATTCATCATATACTGTAAAACTGTATATATATACATAACTGTGCTTTATCCCTGGGACTCTGTACATCATGATTTGACCCCTCATGAAAGGGTTGTGCTGCCCATAGGCGGGACTTCATCTGGTCGGCCTTCTAGATAAGTCTATATACTCTACACTACCTTAGCCCGGCCAAACTGCATCCACTCCTAGGTTCGGGACTCGCTACTACCTCGTCAACCGGCCCCCTCCGCCCAGTGAACTGGGGAGCTGCATACTCTCTGAGCATGGCTGACGGTACCCATACACTATCTGAGATATGTGGTTGCACTCTATCTGTATATAACAACGGTACCGTGCTTTGTAATCTATATCTGTACTATATCTGTCTGTAATCTTTCCACAGGGATCTGATACTATATACATATATATATATATATATATATATATATATATATATACTCTTTTACTGTTTTCATCATGTTTCCAAAATTACCATAACGTTATCTTTCTGTACTGTAAATACTGTAATCTCTGTATACTATATCTGTAGCATCTTGATGCTACCTCTGTATCTCTGTTTGTATACTCTGTCTATATACTCTGTCTATATACTCTGTATGTTATGGTAATAGGAAACATGGCATGCTATACATTGTATATACTGTTTTGTATAAAGTTGTAACATATACTGATTTGAGTAAAACTGTATGCATGTATATGTGTATATATATATAACTATTTCATAAAACTATTCGTATAAAAGTTGTATATGCATGTAAATTTCTCTGTATAATCTCTGTGAATATATATATATATATATATATATATATCTGTATATTCCTTATAACTCCATATACTGGGAAAAGCTATATAAAGTGTATATACTGTCTATATCTGTGTATTCAGTATAGTATGATATATTATAAAAGTGGTATAAATTCTTCCTCAAATGAAAATCTACTCAGGCCACACAAGCATTTAAACTCATATTCTGTAAATGTTGTATAATAAACTGGTATAAATATGTGTCTATGAAATCTATGATAGCATTATAAAAACTCCTAGCATAACATATCTCCCTTACCTTAACTCTGAAAAGCCTTTATAAAATACTGGCTCTATACCCACAGGATTCCTAGCTCAATATCCTGAAAACATAATCCCCTAGAACAAAATATCAATACTTTCTTACCTACAACATTTCTCATAACTGAGGGAAAGGCAAATACTGAATAAAATATCTTACCTTGAGAATGGGATGAAATCCAACCCAACTTTTCCAACGATCAGCTCCAGCAAACTTGTAAAGAACTTCACCAGGAGAGTCGTGGTAGCCTCAGATCTTTGATCCAACAAGAAACAGGCCCGAAAACGAAGAGAGAAGTGAGAGAAGGTCCTAGAGAGAGAGGAGAGAGAGAGGGGCGCTGAAAATGGGTAAAAATATGGGTTTTTCACTATTTATACTGCGGCCTTCGTCGACGAGACACGTCATCTCGTCGATGAATCTTTCAGTAATTTCATAGACGAACCTTGCTTCCTCGTCAACGAAATTCAAGCTGCCCCAAAACCTCTCTCGGTATTTTCTCGTCGACGAAACCCTGTATTCGTTAACGAATTTCCTATTGCCTCCTTCTGTTCCTGTTTCCATTTTTCTCTCTCTTTAATATTTAAATATCAGTATTTTCTGGGTCTTTACATACACTCGAAAACTTTAACTTAAGAATTTAATTATCCTAACATAAACACAATAAATCATGTTTTATTTCACATGTTCAAGGATCTTGAAAAGGTGTATGACTTGTCCAGCAATTAAGTTTTTAATTGGTTCTTTCACAAAGGAATCAAATTATATGCTGAAAAGTTGTTATTTCAAAGATTCAAGAATAAAAAGTTCCTTGTTAGCAAACTAATATTCATACAATTGATTTTAACTAGCAAGTACCAATATTGCAATCGATGGATCAAATGGGTTATTCAAAGATGTGATTTTAATCTACTAGCAAGGGTTCACAAGATATAGCAAAGGATTCAAACACAAGTACTGAAGTTACCAAGGGATTGGTTTGGATGACTTGACGTTGTTCCACACGTAGCTAGATCACACCGTAGGTCCTTCGTACAAGCTTTGAATCACAAGATGAATGCATCAATAAAGTGTAGATAATGATCGTCGTGCGGGTGTACAAAGGTGTTGGCCATGTGGTGTTGATGGGGGCATGAGAGTATTGGATGGAGGAGGGGTTGATGGAGTCGTTGGATAGTTTAGTGGTCTCTCACCACTTGATCTCTGGAGAGAACGTTGTAACCTGACACTACTCACTCACAAGGAGAGGGACAAGCTTTACAAGCTCAAACAAAGAAATGTTTCTTCTGTATTCAACTTTAACTTCATATCTTGTTCTTACAATAAGAAGGCTATTTATAGGCATAGCCTAGGAGACAAAGCAATAAACATTCCACAACTCTCAACAAATTTCAACAACAACGCTCAACAACTTTCAACAACTATAAACCTAACACAATTAATACTTATTAAAAAACAAAGAACTCCAACTCATAAGCACACAAGTCAATCTTAGTTGTCTTACATTATTACAATTCAAATTTGGAATTTAAACATATTCCAAAAGGAAGGCCAAAACCATGTGGGGCCCATTGGAGCCATGTGGGGCCCACATGGGTTTTGAGTTGGACTTTACTTCAATACTTCACTTTGGTCTTCAAGCACCTAATAATCTTGAAATAATATATCCACAAAAAATATAAATTAACACAATAACAAAGTCTTCACATAAAAAAAAAAGTCTTCCATAAAAGAAGTAGAAGATCTTCAATTAATCTCATGTGTTCCTACAAAACAAATATAAACAATAGTGGACATCTGGAGGTCGTCCATGTGTCACCATGTCAGCAAAAGAGTGGACATCGGGAGGTTATTCATGTGTCATCATATAAGTAAAAAGGATGCATAAGGCATGTTGATCCCCATCAGCTGTCCACGTGGCCTCGTCGACGAGCCACAACCCCTCGTCGATGAGTCCAAGAAGGGAGTTTGTCGACGAACTCATACCTTTTGTCGAGGAAATTTAGACCCTGAAATCACCCTCTCGGTATCTTTTCGTTGACGAGACACATGTCCTCATCAATGTGCTTAAGGAGGATACTTGTTGACGAATATTCTGCACCCGTCGACGAGACCCCGTTGAGCTCCCCTTGGGAAATCCTTTTTATCTCTTTTCCTTTATTATTTAATTGCTATAATTCTCTAGGTCTCTACATTCTCCCCTCCTTATAAAAATTTGGTCCTAAAAATTTACTATCTGTACTATACACCATCCATTGAGTAAAATTGGCTACTTATTTTATTACTTACCCTCACCTATGGCAGAGGAATATCGTGGTTACAAAGGGGTTCTAGGAGATTACAACCATTGAAATAAAATTCTCCCCAAAATAATTAAAATCTAAACACTACGTAACATATATTATACAAATTAAATTACATACCACCCTAATTCCCGCCGAACATGTGCAAATATCTCTGGTGCATCTGCTCCTCTAACTCCCAAGAAGCCTTCTCTACTACATGGTTGCGCCACAAAACTTTTACCAACGGTATGCTCTTCGTACGCAGCTTCTGTTCTTTCCAATCCAAAACACGTACTGGCGCTTCTTCATAAGATAAAGCATCACTGAGCTCCAATGCCTCATATCTAATCACATGGGAGGGGTGCGGGATGTATTTCCTTAATATCGAAACGTGAAATACATCATGGATTCTAGACAAGGCAGGTGGCAGAGCCAACCTATAAGCAACTGGACCCACTCTCTCCAAAATCTCAAATGACCCAATATACCTAGGGCTCAACTTACCCTTCCTCTTGAATCTCATAACACCTTTCAAAGGTGCCACTTTTAGGAACACATGACCCCCTGTGTCAACTCTAACTCTTGCCGATGAGTATCAGCATAACTCTTCTGCCAGCTTTGCGCTGCACTCATTCTATCTCTGATGAGTCTAACTTTATCTTGAGTCTGTTGTATCAGCTCTGACCCCAATATTTGTCTCTCACCAATATCATCCCAATATAATGGGGATCGGTACCTCTTGTCATATAATGCCTCAAATGGTGCCATCCCGATGCTGGCCTGATAGCTGTTATTATACGCAAACTCAACTAATGGTATAAATCGTAACTAACTACCTCCAAAGTCCAGCACACATGCACGTAACGTATCCTCTAATATCTGTATCATCCTCTCCGTTTGTCCTTCTATCCGAGGATGAAATGTAGTGCTGAACGACAACTGAGAACCCATGGCCTCTTGCAAAATCCTTTAGAAACAGGATATGAACCGTAGGTCTCGATCTTAAACTATGGACATAGGCACGCCATGCATTCTCACTATCTTCTGAATATACAACTCTGTCAATCAGTTTAAGGAGTAGCTAACTCTGATAGGTAGGAAATGGGCAGTCTTCATAAGTTGATCCACCACTACCCAAATGGCGTCTTATCCATGAAGCATTGGCAGTAACCCAGTGACAAAATCCATTGCTATATGCTCCCACTTCCACTCAGGAATATACAGCGGCTGCAATGACCCCGCTGGTCTCGGATGCTTAACTTTCACCTACTGACATGTCAAACACTGTGCTAAAAATTCAACATCCTCTCTTTTCATTCTGCTCCACCAAAACGAATCCCAAATATCTCTATACATTTTAGTGCTTCCAGGATGTACCATATACAAGGATCGATGCACTTCCTCCAAAATCACTTTCTTAATCTCAGGATCGGCAGGTACACATAACCTGGTATGAAACTTCAAGACCCCATCATCTGAGATACTAAAATCTTCCTCTAGACCATCCGGTACTTTCTCTATCAGCTCTACCAGCTCTACATCACTCCTTTGTGCTTTAATTCTTTCTTGTAGAGTCGGTTGCCACACCAGATTGGCAATAAATGCTTGATGGTCACCCTCCACGAGTTCTATCCCCATTCTTTCTAGATCCATCTGAATCGAATGCTAGATCTCCACTGCAGATGCTGTGGCACCTACTGATTTCTGGCTCAAGGCATCAGCCACCACATTAGCCTTTCCCGGGTAGTAACTAATGGTGCAGTCGTAATCTTTTATCAGTTCCAACTACCTCCTCTGCCTCATGTTCAATTCTTTCTATGTGAAAAAGTATTTCAAGCTTTTATGATCAGTTAAAATATCACACCTACCCCCACAAAGATAATGTCTCCAAATTTTTAGTGTGTATACCACTGCTGCTAGCTCTAGATCATGGATAAGGTAATTCTTCTCATATTCTTTCAACTATCTTGAGGCATATGCTATAACTCTCCTCTGCTGCATCAGAACACAGCCGAGCCCTTTATGCGATGCATCACTGTAAATCACAAATCCATCCTCACCTAAAGAAATCGTCAACACCGGTGCAGTGATGAGCCACTGCTTCAGCTCCTGGAAGCTCTGCTCACATTCATCTGACCATTCAAACTTTACCCCTTTCCTGGTCAACCTCATCAGTGGACTAGACAATTTGGAGAAACCCTCAACGAATCTGCGGTAGTATCCAGCCAATCCCAAAAACTTCTAATTTCCTGCACATTCTTTGGTCGTACCCAATCTACTACAGTCTCGATCTTACTCAGGTCTACTGAGATACCACCCCTGGAGATCACATGTCCAAGGAAGGTAACCTGCTCTAGCTAAAATTCGCACTTCTTGAATTTCGCAAACAATTTCCTTTCCCTTAGTATTTGAAGTACTATCCTCAGATATTCCTCATGCTCCTTTAGGCTCTTTGAATACACCAGTATATCGTCAAAAAAATACCACCACGAACTGATCCAGATACTAATGAAATACCTTGTTCATCAAATCCATAAACACTGCAGGAGCATTTGTTAACCCAAACGGCATAACCAAGAATTTGTAATGGTCATACCGAGTCCTGAATGCCGTCTTAGAAACATCCCCTACTCTGAATTTTACCTAATGATACTCAGATTGTAAATCTATCTTTGAGAAAACTTGTGTCCCTTGTAGGTGATCAAACAAATCATCGATCGGGGAAGCGGGTACTTATTCTTGATAGTCACTTTGTTAATTTCATGGTAATCGATGCACATTCTCATCGACCCATCTTTCTTTTTCACAAATAATACCGGCGCTCCCTAGGGCGACACGTTAGGCCAAATAAATCCGCTATCTAACAACTCCTGCAACTTGTAACGACTCAAAGAATAATGGTACTAAATAATAAAGAGAGAGGGAAATGGAAACAGTAACTGAAGGAGGCAGCTAGCGTTCATCGACAACGTTGCACTTTAGGATGTAATGACCCAAGAAAATATAAGGCTCTCATCGACACATACAGGGCATTCGTCGACGAAGATACAAGAAGGTCTCGTCGACGAGGACATGTTTCGTCGACAAGAAAATTCCGAGAGGTTGTTCCTAAACTCTGAATTTCGTCGACGAGAAGATGGCATTCATCGACAAACCTCCTTCTTGGCCTCGTCTACAAGATGACGTGGCTTGTCAACGAATCTCGTAATATAAATAGTGTTAAACGAAGATTTTTACGCACAAAATTCACCAACACACTCTCTCTCTCCTCTCCTACGATTCCTCCTCCTTCTCTCTTCGATTTCGGCCCTATTAGTCATCGGATTGACGATTCGAGGCCACCACAACGCTCCTGGAGAAGTTCTCTCCAAGTCTGCCGAAGCGGATTGTTGGTGGAACGAAGTTAGATTTCATCCCAGATTCAGGGTAAGGTCTTTTAAGTAATATTTGGCTTACTAGTAGTTGTAGGAAATATAGTAGACATAGAAATAATGATATTTGTTCTAGGATATATGATTTTCAGGGTGTTAAGTGAAGAACCCTGCGGTGTAAGACCCGTCACAGTAGGGGATTTTAGCAGCAATCAGGTAAGGGAAATATGCTATGCTAGGCAGTTCTAGAATAATTTTCAGTATGAAATATATATGTTTACTAGATTATTATTTCACAGTAGGAATTTTATACAGTTATTAATTATGTTTAATATGTTTTAAATTACTGTATGGCTTAAGAATGTAGATATAGTGCAGAAACATGTTTTACAATATTTTTAGGATTATGCTTTATAGAATACCATGATTATACAGTTTTACAGTACCATGATATACAGATTTACAGTTAATCTCAGAAACACAGTTGATATAGATACAGTTTACTACAGCGTCATGGTTAATACAGTTATTATAGAATCATGGTAAAACAGATAGTTGTATATAGAGTGTATTATATAGTACCGGACCTTGATGGACCATTATAGATATAGTTTACAGAGCACGGTACCATTTTTATATACAGAATAGAGTGCAACCACCTATTTAGATAATACGTGGTAGGTAGGTCAATCGTGCCCACGTGTGGACAGGCTCCCCATTAGATATGGGTTGAGGAGAGCTGATCAGACTGACAGAGTATAGTGGTTTATCCTGGTCAGCCAGCTAGGATAGATCCCGCCTACGGGCCGCACAATCCTGTCATGAGGGGTTAAATCATGATATACAGTTATCCATCTAGGGAAGTTTTCAGTATTATTATGTATGTACAGTTTCACAGAAACATGGAATATACGTATATATATTAAAAGTATTATGTATAGAAACCTAAAATACAGATATGTTAAGCAACATGGAAAAGGTGGTGGTTTATATTATTTGTACTGTATTTACAGATTCAGTTATACATGATTATACAGAAACATATTTTCATAGTATTGTAACTCATTTGCCACACACTAGTAATAGCATATTTCGTCTTACTGAGCGTCGTCTCATCCCATTAAATTAATATTTTTCAGGTGATCCAGCCAGGTGAGCAAATCAGGCTCGTAGGTAGAGGGGCTTCAGTACCGCCCAGTCAGTAGAGTGAGTATTTTTGGGAGTATTTCTGTATAGCCCTAGCCCAATTGATGGTATTTTGGGAAACAGTCATATATGTATAGTTTGGGAACACTATAGCTCTCTGGTATTGTACATATTTATATATGGTGGTGGTTATGTGATTTTAGCTTCTTGCTGCTTAGGTGGATGGTTAGTTTTATATATGAAAATATCATAACAATGGAATTCCACCATAATTGTTGTTATAAAAATAAAAACCCCAATTAATTTAGCAAGTCGTTACACAACTGATCCTTCAATTCTTTTAATTCTACCAGTGCCATTCGGTACGACGCTCTCAAAATCAGTGTTGTCCTCGGTACTAGATCAATAATAAATTCTACCTCACGATTAGGAGGTAGTCCCGGCAAATCCTCGGGAAAAACATCAGAAAAATCCCACACTACAAGAATATTCTCCATCCTCAACTCACCCTCTAGTACCGCCTTTACACAGACCACCAAACCCTGACAACCATCTAACAACAATCACCTCACCTGAATGGTGGATAACAACTATGGTGGAATATACACACAAGACCCCACAAACTGGTGCTCTTATCCCCTTGGAGGTCTAAACACTACTTCCCTCAAATGACAATCTATACTGGCATAGTGAGCCACTAGCCAGTCCATACTCAGTATCACCTCGAACCCATGCATATCCAAAACCACTAGATTAACCATTAAAATCCTTCTTGAATGCACACTGGACAATTGCTAAGTACTTTATCACATATCCCCACAGCCCTGTTGGCGTAGCCACTGACAAACTGATACCCAACTGCTGTGTTTTTAATCCTTAAAATTTAACATACTCCCAGGTGATAAAAGAATGCGTCGCCCCCGAATCAAATAAAGTAGTAACTGTAAATGACAGAATTGAAACTATACTTGTCACCACATCTCCTACAGCCTCTGCATCCCCCGGTGTCAATGCGTAGACTCAAGTTGGGGGAATATTCCTCTGCTGTATGCCACGAGGTGCCTAATGACCTCCTCTATACGGTCTCGGAGCAGGCACTATCTGTAACAACCTGCTCAAATTCTATATATTTATATATTAAGTTAAACGACGCTGATAACTCCTGATGGAATAAAACATCAACCTAAGCAGCGAGAAGCTAAAGTCAAGTATCCACAACCATATACATATACAATACAATACCAAAGTGCTAAATACTCACAAAATATACATACATAACTTAACTAGGCATACACAAAAATACCCTCTTTCCCAAAAACACTCACCCTACTGGCAAGGTAGCACTGTAGCCCCTCTACCTGCGAGCTTGATCTGCTCGCCTAACTGGATCACCTGAAAAATATCAATTAAATGGGATGAGGCGATGCTCAGTAAGAGGAAACATGCTATTACTAAGGTGTAGCAAGTGAGTCATGTACTTGGAAAATCTGATCTAAACAAAAATACCATATATAACAAAATTGAGAAAACCTGTATACCTGTTATCATATAAACCAAGCTTACATAGCTTAGCATAATTGATTATTAGAATGTTCTATTCATAATACTAATAATACTTATAAGAATAATTGTTGTCTGTAAATATGATCATAATATGTATAAATAATAACTGTGAAAATTCCCTAGATGGATAACTGAAGTCATGAATTAACCCCTCATGACAGGGTTGTGCGGCCTGAAAGCAAGATCTAACCTGGCTAGCAGACCAAGGTAAGTCAACTGAACTCCAACAGTCAGATCGGCCCCCTCAACCCATACCTAATGGGGAGCATATCTACAACATAGGCACGATCGACTTCTGAATACCACCTATTATCTTAATATGGGTTGTACTATGAACTGAATATAGCTACGGTACCGTGCTCAACTACTGAATCTGGTCCATCATGGTCTGATACTATATATATAACTGATATTTCTAAAAAAAATACTATTTTTACCATGATTCTGTAACATCTGAAATAACCATAACATCATATAAATTGCTGAGTAAACTATAATAATTGAGTTTCTAAGATATTTGCTTAGCTGAATAACTGAAATATTTGATTTACTGTATGAACTGAATGTTATGGCTTTGAAATAGGTATATCATAATATTCTGAAAATACTGCAAAATACAAGTTTTTGCGCGTATGCTGAAAATCATGGTATTTAGAAAATTATGGAAACCTTGTACTGAGGTAATACTAACTCATGCCACACAATTAAATATCAACATTATCAGGCTTTGATCCTACATAGATAATCTGAATAATAATTTTCTAAAAACATATAATTTATACTAATTCATAATATGTTTGCCTAGCATAGTATATTTCCCTTACCTGATTCCTACTAGAAATCCCCTACTGAGACGGGTCCTGCACCCACAGGGTTCTCCACTCAACACCCTGAAAACCAAATATCCCAGAACAAAATATCATTATTTCTACGTCTACTACATTCTCTACAACTGCTGGAAAGACTAATTTTAACAAGAAAGCCTTACCCTGAATCTAGGATGAAATCCAACTTCGTCCCACCGACTATCTGCTCCGGAAAACTTAGGGAGAACTTTCCTAGGAGCGTCATGATGGCCTCAGATTGTCAATCCAGCAAACGGCGGGGCCAAAATCGAAGAGAGAAGGAAAAGGAACCGTAAGGAGGAGAGAGAGAGAGAGAGAGAGAATTTCTGCCATTTTCTGCGTAAAAATACGAGATTGGTACAATTTATACACTGGCCTTCGTCGACGAGCCATGTCACCTCGTCGATGAAATTCAAAGTCACCCAGATATATTCTCGGTATTTACTCGTCGACGAATGACACCCTCATCGACAAGCCCAAAGTGCAACGTCGTTGACGAACGCTTGCTACCTCCTTCTACTTCTATTTCCATTTCTCTCCTTTATTATTTAAATACCATTATTCTTTGGGTTATAAAATCATCACCGATAGTGCATGGCAATCCCTTGCCATATGTCCTGGATGATAACACTGATAGCAGACAATCTCCCTGAGCCGGCATTCACTTGAGTGTCTCCTATAACATGTAAGACAAGGAAGGGGCATCTGACCGCCTTGTACAACTCGATCTCTTACTATCTGTCTCCGTCTACCTCTATTGTCCTACCTTCTCCATGGCCCTCAAATGGACCCTTCCTGTACATCTAAATACGCAGACCTTTTCCCCTAACTCTGTGTTGTGGTGCCTCTCTGAAGGCCACCCTCAATCACGACAACTCTATCTACCACCTCTGCAAATGTCTAAGCCCGAAAGCCTATAACCTGCTCGAATAGATTCTGCCTCAGACCCTCCTCAAATTTTCCTGCCTTCCTCTCCTCATCAAGTACCATATACAGAGCAAACTAAGACAGCTCGATAAATCTCACCACATACTGTTGTATTGTCATCAGTACCTACGTCAGATGCGGAAACTCCGCCGCTTTTGCACTCCTAATAGTAGCGAGAAAGTACCTCTCGAAAAACATCTCCCTGAAGCGGCTCCACGTCACCGCTACAGGGTCCGATCTTTGCTCCTCCAACAACCTCGCTAATCTTCACCAGCGCTTTGCCTCCCCTGTCAACTTAAACGTCGCAAATAAAACTTTATGCTCATCTGTACATAGTAACACTGCCAGCATATCCTCTATGTCTTGGATCCAATTCTTAGCTACCAATGGGTCAGCTCCTCTAGAAAATGACAGAGGTCTCATCCGCGTGAATTACTCAATCGTGCAGCTCCGCTCCCCTAAACCTCTAGCCATCTCAACCATCACTTGCTGGATGACACTACGTAGTACATGTTGACCCTATGGGTCATACCCTATTTTGATTATGACAAATACGGTATTTAATGGTTTGATGAGTTTTTGTGCAAAACCGATCGAACGTATAATATGGTGCATGCACACGACACATGAAGTGAAGACCTGAAGACCCTATTTATGTTGTATTGTAATTTAATCATTCATTTGGGTCTGTAATAGTAATTAGGAGAACATGGTCTGTAATAATTAATGTCTTACCTGCATGGAAGGATCGATAAGCTCAAAACCATAGATGGACTTTAGGGAACACTCTTCGGTCGATCGACACCGGATTTTTTTGGTGTCTTGAAAAAGGCCTAGAAATGACCCTAGGACACTCACTCATGCATATATTTGAATGGTCATTTAAATAGGGTGTTTGCATGATTAAATGGGACCAAAATGCTCTAAATGGGTACTTTCGGTCGACCGTACTTCACAATACAAATACTCCCGGTCGACCGAACCCGGACCTGGTCAACCGTTTGACCATAGTACGATCGACCGAATCGTTATAGTTCAAAATCCCCGGTCGATCGAAACCTCCCTAGGTCAAACAATTTGACCATCTAGTCAACCGAGCCAATTTTGTACTCCAACTACCTAGTTGACCGAGGGTCCTCGGCAGATGCCCCAACGGTCTAGTCGATCGAACCATTTAGTTCAAAATCTCCTGATCAACCGAACCGCACTAATTTGAAAAATCGCCTATCCCGGTCGACCGACCATTTAGTTCATTTTCTCCTGGTCAACCGAACCTAGAAAAGTTGCCCTTGACACATATATATGGTCGACCGAGCCTTCAGTTCAAAATCACCCTGGTCGACCGAACCATATGAGACCTGGTCGACCGAACCTCTCGGGTTGCCCCATATTTTTTTACCGCAGTTAACTTTTTAAAATAAGGTTAATTAGGGTTAAATTGGTTTAAAATAATATTAATAATACCCTACATGTCCTAACGGCTATAACTTTTCTTATCTCTATATATAGGGCTTCATTTGCAAAAATTAGCAAGCAGATTAGAAAAATAATTAGCAAAAATCCTCTGATTCTCAAAAGCTCTATTTCTCACATCCAAGCCTTATTTCTTCATTCTTACTCATCCTCATTGCAAATCTTGCTAAGTAAGAGTGCTATTGTGAGTATCTAGTAAAGCTTACACTCTCACTAGTTTTAGATTCATTGATATATATATATTTTTATCCGAGAGTAAGCTTGAAGTTTTTCTAGGAGACTTCATTAATAAGTCTTCCGTAGGAAAACTTCGTAGAGCTTGTGAGTTTTGCATAATCATTGCAATACTCAAGAGTTCGTATTGCTTCTTGTTTGTGAAATAAATTTTTACGAACCATTCTCGAATATCCTGTGTGCTTATTTTTGAGAAATACTTTTGGGATATTTTGCTTGTGAAGATCTTTGTTATTGCACCTTTTGATTGATAATATTATTGTTAGAATTGGTGTATTCCCAAGAGGGGGGGTGAATTAGAGTTTTAAACTTTTTCTCCTAGGTTAATATATCCAACAACAGTATATGCACAACCTAGAGCCTGTCTATGCAATTTCCAAATGTGTAGTTAAATATAATGTGGAAATTAAGTCATACGCATCATTCACCCATAACGTACATGTGCGGTAAATATAAAGTGCGGAAATGTAAGTGAACACACGATATGTTATCGGGATTCGGCCAACTGTGCCTACGTCCCCGCCTTTAGCTCGCAAGCTAAAGGATTCCACTAAAGGCTCACTTAAGGGTGGAGCGACACTGTTTACAACCAAGTCAAATTAACACAGGGCTGACCTCAACCTACACCAGGTCAATTAGCGGGGCTGACCTCAACCTACACGCCTTAACAGGACGACGCACCTAACTTTCCTAACCGGGTCTAAGCAAATCCGAGACTATTCCAGGGCTAATCTCCCTCTTCAGACTCGTGCTTGGAAATACAACCAAAGTGTATTACAATCAAATGGTACAGTGATTGTGCTTTCTTGTAAAGCAGATATGTACCTAGATGCGCGCAATAACATACACCACAATATGATTCAATATGTAAGCTCAATGTGGTCTAGATGGTTCAACTCTCAAAGTATTTTCTATCAGTGTAATGCGTACGTGAGAGTGTTAAACAAACAATCTTTGTATCACAAGAAATGTTCAATAAATAAGCTTACACAAAGATGTCTAGTCTCAAGCATTTCAATTAGCAGAATAGTTCAAGCATGTGAGTATCAAATGAAGTATAAGCTCGGTTTGCAAAAGATGCGTAATCTTTGTATTCAGCAAATAATATATGAGTGAAAGAATATTGCAACAAAGATCGCTATCACACAAACAAATATCTCTTCGAATATTTTACGGGATAAAAGCGCAATAGATATTTGGAAGTGTTTGAAAGGTTTTTGCAACCAAAAACAAATATGATCTTCTTAAGATCTTGCAATAAAAATGCAAGCTCAAAAGATCAAACAAGGTCTTCTTAGGATAGGCTTATTAGCAAAACCCCCCTAAGAATCCTTAGGTTTAGCTCTCAATGAAAATAAATCAATCAAATATGAATGGGAGAGCAAACCTATTAAAGTAAAAACACTCAATCAACTTACAAGTGATGTAGGCAACAATAGAAGGCAAGTATAAGTGATTTTTGTAAGAAAATGAGTAGTATAGGGTTTTTATTTTTCAGAGAATTCTTCCCTAATCAAGGTGGCTAATCACCCCTAATTTTCTCAAATGATCTCATATATATAGACATGAGAGAAAATATGACCGTTGGGGACCAATTGGGTATTATTAGAAAAGTTTAATGATGTTTAAAATATTTTAACCCTGTTTAAAAAATATTAACTGCTGTAAAAATCAGGGCAACCCGAGAGGTCCGGTCGACCAGAACAAGTTCGGTCAACCAAGTTTCAAATGGTTCGGTCGACTAGGGGAATATTGAACTGAGGTCTTGGTCGACCAGGAGAGGTGATTTCCCAATTTTTTGAGTTTCAGTCGACCAGGGCATTTTGAACTGCTTGGTTCGGTCGACTAGATCGCTGGGAATTCTCCCGAGGACCCTTCGGTCGACCAAGTAGTTGGAGAACAAATATTCTCGGTCGACCAGATGGTCAACTATTGACCCAGGAGGGTTTCGGTCGACCAGGGCCTTTTGAACTACCAGTTTCGGTCGACCAGTTGGTCAAACTTTTGACCCTAGGGAGTTTCGGTCGACCAGGGCCTTTTGAACTACCTTCGCTGGTCGACCAGGTGGTCAAAATTTGACCCAAGGTGTCTCGGTCGACTAGGCCAAAATGAACTGGATTGGCTGGTCGACCGAAAGTGCATTGTGTGTGCATTTTGATTCTGTATTGATGCAAACAAGCCCTATTCAAGTCCCTAACAAATATATGTGAAAGTGTGTGTGTCCTAGGGTCACTTGGGGTCCAATTTTAAGACACCGAAAAAGTCCGGTGTTACACCCTAGGGTCTTTCTAAGGTCCTTTCTCATTCATGGTTTGGTTTAAGCTTACGTAGTAAATCATACATGTGATGTGTGTGAGCTTATTACAAACCAAATACCTACTTACTATTACAAACCAATATAAATATATTACAATGCTGAATTATAAATTGGTCTTCAAGCTTTTCTTGCTTTGTACACATCTTGATCTTACTACCCTTAGTTCCTGCACAAAACCTCAAACGCTCATTAGATACAATGAGTATTTGTCATCATCAAAACCGGGAGTGACCAATAAGGTCAACAATTATCTTGACACAAAGATCAAATATTTTACAAACAAATTTCAAATATCTCTTGTGATTTATCTTGAGAAAAATATTTTGAGATATTTGTTAGCATATTGAAGATCTTTGTTGCTATATCTTTTTATCTTGATACAAAGATCAAATAAAGTTTTGCAAATCATTTTTAAATATCTCTTGTGGTTTATATTGAGAAATATTATTTGTTGAGATATTTGAAGTGTGCTTGTGATCTTTGTTGGTGCATTGTGATTAAAATATTATTTTGACACAAAGATCCTATCATTTACACTCTCATGCACTGATTGCTATATTTGCATAAATATTTGAGAGTAGACACTTAGACTACATCGAGCTTATCAAATCCTATCTTTTGGTAGTGTATTGATTATACTGTGCGTAACTGGGTACATATCTGCTTTACACGAAAGCACAATCACTGTACCATTTATTGTATTTCAAATCTATTGTATATCCAGGCACGGGCCTGAAGAAGGAGACTAGCCCTGGAATAGTCCCGGATTGGCTTAGACCCGGTTAGGAAAGTTAGGTGCGTCGTCCTGTTAAGGCATGTAGGTTGAGGTCAGCCCTACTAATTAACCTGGTTAAGGTTGAGGTCAACCCTGTGTTAATTTGACTTGGTTGTTTAGGTGTCGCTCCACCCGTTAAGTGAGCCTATAGTGGTAATCCTTGTGCTTGTTGGCCAAGGTGGGGACGTAGGCAATTTGGCCGAACCTCGATAACATTTCTAGGTGTCGTCTCTTTTATTGCTTTATTGTGCATGTCTGGTTAAACGTTTATTGCAGTTTAAATTCCATTGTATATTTACATTGATTTATTTTACATACACTAGATTGACCTTAAGCTTGTGTAATACTGTTGTTAGTGGTTTGACCTAAGGCAATAAATTTTAAAATACCAATTCACCCCCCCCCCTCTTGGGATTGCACCAAAGCTAACAGTACAACATCTAGGTCTCCTCCGCCCATACTGGATGGCCCTGCATCATCACCTCCAGCCTGTGCACTACTACTCCCTGAATCCATCCTGCAAAGGATATAAAACTAGTTTAGAACTCTATCATCATAACTCACTATCACACCCAGCATACCAAAATCCACAAAATATTCTGCTATACACATTTCTCTATCCCCATTTAAAATTCAATCCTACCACACAGAAACACTATCCGACGATAGTATCTATGGTTTTCGGAAGTCGTCACCCTAGGAAAAATACAAAAACAACCACGGAACTCTTGCCTCCAAGTCGCAAGACAGAACCCTAAATTTTAATCTCATCCTCTAACAACATCTTACTCAAACCTCATCTATATCCATTCATATACTTCGGTATTGTATTCCACTGTTTACTAAAGTCTACAGAACCTAGCAAACCTAGGCTCTGATACCAAATTATAACGCCCCGATTTTGAAATCGATTTTTTTTACATTACATATATCCACATATCGGCCACGTCAAACACTGATATCAAAGTACATGCTCGACCTGCAAGTGGGTACCGGGTGTATATCATACACACATACATAATCCTTATAGCGGAAGTCATTTCATATTCATATATACATCCCATAGCAAATACATATACTAAAGTACAAAACCATCCATAAATACAAGTCTAATACAAAATCTCTAGGGAAACCAAACCTCCCTAGCTCAAAATGCTCACCCTGACTACTCAGGGTATCTGCTCCCCTCTATCTCAGAGCTTTATCACTAGATCTATCTTAGTTTCCTAAAATATTTAATTGATTAGGTGAGACACATATCAGTAACACGGAATAAATTATCTACAGTGTGTGGCAATATGAGATTTATTATATCATAACATATATGCATACTAGTGTTAGTGTTTTCTGGGAAAATATACCTTTTCACATTTATTATCATATAGATATACAAGAAAAGCTTTTAAAAGCTTTTACTTTCATTTCCAAAATCATTCAATATAACCCAAATTTACCAGCAAAACTCCTGAGAATAGGAAAGCTTACCCACCCATACAAGCAACTTCCCTCTGCCTTGATATCATTTGCAGCCTAGCCTGATTAACTTGGGTTCAACTACAATTGATACTTATCAAAGCACTCACCTTACTCAGCAAGCCCTCAGGCAGTGTGTTTTACTTTGCTTTAATTATTTATTAACTCACGCTATTCGTTTATCATTTCATTATTGTTCACATTTTCATGTTCATTTCCATTTCCATATCTAGCTCATGAGTGTCGTCATATTGAAGTATCTATGTCTGTACTCATAGCTGCCCTGAGAATCACACTCCACGTCATGCTTCCCCCCATGAATAGGATTATGCAGCCCGAAGGCTGGACCTAACTGCTGCTGGCCGACCCGATTAGGTCAAATGTCACCATATATCTTATGTCTGTAGTACGACTGGCTGGCCAAAGCCCTGATCCAAACTCAAGGGGCAAACAACGCTGCTATACAGCTCAACCTACTGTCAAGCTACATGCTCCACGAGCTACATGCTCCAAGAGCCCGTATGGTTGCACTGCTCCACTAGCAACGGTACCATGCTCTCAATATCATAACTCATCATTAGGGTTTCCATATTCATTCATCAAGGTTTTCACTACCACATACCAACAATCATTATGTGGTATTTCATCCATCACATGTCTGTATTCCCCATGCGGAATTCCACATTGCATTTCTCACAATTTAGTATTCATATTGCAGAATTAATGGTGCAATATTCATATTTCACATACTTACATTTCCCATAATCATATTTCACATTTCATATTGCAGAATTTTCAAAATCAGTATTCTCAACATATTTTATCATTTCAATGATACTTCCTCAGTTCATGATTCATTTCACCACATTCTATCATATAAATATCTCTTCTCACAAATATTCAGTATTTCTCAAAACACGTTCACATATTTCACATTTCTTCATTTTCTCAGAAAATATATTTCCCGCATATTTCACTTTCATCATTTCTCCACAATTCAATTCTCATATCATAACACATTTCAATATTACATATTTCATAGGGTAATTCGTTTAACCCAGTTTAAACATTTTTCAACATAATTCATATGCCACAAAAATTTCATCTAATATTTATATCATAAATAAATTTCAGGTAAAATATCATATACCATTTTCACGTATTTCTTAATCCATAATTTATGTAAAAATACTGATATAATTTATTCCCCTTACCTGACTTACTGAAATGCTCACAATTTAATCCAAACCTACGCTCATAGTGTTCGCAGCTCAACACCCTGAAATTTATATTTTCCCCACAAAACACCAGCATTATTCCATCTAGTACTTTTCTTCAGTTCAGAAATACCCAATAACCTATAAAACTTAAAATAACCAACTTACCCTAATTTTGGGATGGTTCCCAAATGCTCCAAATCAAAATTTTGATCTAGCAATATTGTAGAGAATCTTCCCAATAGTAACATAGCAGTTTTTGATCGTCAAACCGGTGAGAATCGAAGTCGAAATCGAAGAGAGAAGATGAGGGAGACGAATTTTTAGAGAGAGAGGGAGTTTGCATGCATTTTGTTCACCAGAAATGTGATTTGGGCATATTTATAGAGCATTGTCCATGTGGCCTCGTCGACGAGCCACAACCCCTCATCGACGAGTCTAAGAAGGGAGTTCGTCGACGAACTCATACCTTTCGTCGACGAACTTTAGGTCCTAAAATCACCCTCTTAGTATCTCTTCGTCGACGAGACATATGTCCTCGTCGACGTGCTTAAGGAGGATACTCGTCGATGAATATTCTGCACCCATCAATGAGACCCCGCTGAGCTCCCCTTGAGAAATCTTTTTTCTCTCTTTTCCTTTATTATTTAATTGCAATAATTCTCCGGGTCTCTACGGAACCGGCAAGCCGAGAGGAGGGAGAGAGGACCGGAGAGCGAGAGAGAGAGAGAGAGACCTGGGGAAGCTTAGGAGAGAGAGAGACACGTGAGGGTGTGATAAAGAAAATCCTAGGAGAGAGAAAATGTGAGTTAAAATGAAAAAATATAATAAGATTCTAACTTATAAGCCTTAGCCCCGCAAGAAACCATTGACCGTTTGGTCACTTACCAAACCATATTTCCCGTGATCACACATAGAAACTCTCAGTAGTTTAAAACCGTCGATGGTTTTCTTGAGCTCCCTGAAACCGTCGACAATTTGGTCCTATGCCAAACCTTTCTCCCTCCTTTATTTTTCTTTCTCTTTTTATTTTATTTTATTTTCTTTTTCTTTTCTTGGTTCGGGTTCCTACCAAATAATCACACAAAAATATTTATAAATCTACAGTGGAAAATAAATAAAATAAATGTTTTCATATTTTATTACAAGAATATATATATATATATATATATATTGCAATAAAGAAAACAATATAAACTTGTTTACAAGCATAGTCTTACTAAATTATTATATTTTTAACACAAATTTTATTACGCTTGGAATTTCTACTTATGATGCCCCATTTAATTACGAAAACATGGTTAGCTGTGCTTAGTATAAGGTAGTTGATCTCCTACCGTATACATTTTTCATTCCTCTTAAAATTCAAACTTTGAGACTTTCAAGCTAAGGACTTGTTCTCGGTTGTTAAAAAAATGCGTAGCTTTAAAAAGAACTTTTCATTAAGACAAATAGAAAATATGTAGTTTCATGAAATTTTTTAGAAAGAAAAAACTTCTTACCTAAATTATGGCAAACTAAAATCTTGTTTAATTGTTGAAGAAAATATTTTATGTTTTCAAAATTTTGAAATAATTATAGAAATGTACTTTGTTTTTCCTTTTTTTTTTTCCTAAGGTTTATGAAGGAAATTTGTAAAACAATAAAAAAAAAAAAGAAAATAACTTGCTACACAAGTTTGAAGACTAAATAATGTGACAATTTATAATTATTTTAAAAGCCAAAAGTTAAAATTAAAAATTAAAAGTAAAGCTTCTTTTGTAATGACCACGAAACATTTTATTTAGAATTACAATTAATGAATAGCATAGTATAAAGATGAATGAAATCATAAGTTAGTGTTGAAATCATTTTAGTTCATTTATTTTTAATTGGTGCAATTGAAGATCCGAACTTACTAATTTTAAATAATTACATTTATCATTCAAATTAAGTTCAATCAATTAATGAAACTTGTCAAAATATACATAAAAATTGACCTAACATTACCCTTTAATATATTTCTTTAATAATTTTATTTCACTTCTAACATGATCCATTCTATTGTATAAATATTGGGTTAATTATTATAAGTCTGCCTTAAATTTTTTTTTAAATAATAAGAAAAAGAATTTTCAATCATGAAGTGATAATTTAAAATATGTAAATTTAATAAATATAATTTTAAATTAATTGTACTACCTAAAAGCATAAGGCTTAAAGTGATTTTTATTATTTCACTCTTTTAAAATTAAGAAAATATATTTTCAAATTCTAACTAAACCCACAGTTGAGATTAGTTCTTAAGATTTTGAAATGACGTAAATCATGACTGTACTACTTAAAAGTGGGAGACTTATAACTAAACTATGGTTGACGTGTGACGTTAGATTTTTAAAATTTTTAATCTAAGTTTTAATTTTTGTTTTCTTTGCTTTTGCCCTTTCTATCTTGTTCACTCTCATAGAGGCCTCATGTAGGCTCTACTATTTTTAAAAATTCAATTTTATTTTTCTAGGGGAGGGTTCACATGGACCCATTAATTTTTTAAAATTCAAACTTCCTTTTTTCACTCACTCCCCAACAAAGGCAAGGGGCCCACACAAGCCCTACTAAATTTATTTAATCATTTCTAATTTATTTTTTAAATCCCTCTCTCTCTTTAGCACTCTATTGAAATTTTTAAATTTATTTGTTAAACTCTCTCTCTCTCTCCATTAATTCCATTAATTTTTTTTTAAAAAATTCTTTTATTGAATTAACTTTAAAAATCCCAACATGAATGAATTCTACTAAAATATTTTTTTTTTAAATGGTTCCAACTCAATAATTTTCCATCACTTTCTTTCTCAATATTTTTATATTGTAAAATTAATATAAATTATTAGTTCATACTTTCTTTGTCTTTAGTTTATATTTACGTCTTTTAAAATTATAGAATTAATTTTCATTTATATTATTTGAAAATATAGAAACATATATATATATATATATATATATATATATATCGTGTCACCTTTTTGTTTATATACATTACATATATTAAAATTAGTGGAAATGATTGGAATTATTTTTAAAATATTCAATATAATATATACAATACAGTATGATTTTTTTTCTCCACTAAGATTATGAAATTAATTTTAATTTATATTATTCAAAAATATATAAATATATATACCTACCGTCTTACATTTTTGTTTACATATTATTATATACATTAAAATTAGAATAAGTGATTATAATTATTTTTAAAATATTCAATTCAATATATACAATAAAATACAATTTTCTTATCTACCTTCCACCAAAAAGTTCTAATAACAAAATATTACAATTATATATAAATGCATAAATACATATTATTTACTAAGTGTTCAAATTTCTATATATTATAAAATAAAGTATTTAAATTTTTCTCAAATTTTACATTTTAAATCCTCATTCAACATTATTATGGTTTACATCTGTATTTTATTTTTTTCAATTAATTTACATTTAAATTGGTCCACCGTAAATAAATTTATATCATAGGTACATGTCTATAATTTTTTTAAAGTTTTATGTATTACATGCAATTTTTATAAAATGTTTATTATTCATATAAATTTTTTAATATTTGTCAATTATGTTGAAAAAATGATATAAATAATACATTAAATTATGACATTGTTGTTAAACTTAATTATCAAAACACATATGTATGCCTCGTGCAAAGTGCGGTCAGTTTTACTAGTTGAAGTTACAATTGAGGATAATACAATATAAAGATGAGTGAAATCATAAGCATTATTTATACTATTAATCTAAAATCATTTTAGTCCATATACTTTCAATTGGTGCAATTGAAGATCTGTACTTACGAATTTTGAATAAGTGCAGTTATCGTTCAGATTAAATTCAATGCAATTAATGAAACTTGTCAAAATATACACAAAAAATTGACCTAACATTACCCTTTAATATATTTCTTTTAATAAGTCTATTCCACTTCTAATTGTACAAATATTGGGTTAATTACTATGAGCCTACCTTTGAATTTAAAAAAAGAAAAAAAAAACAAGAAGAAGAATTTTCCATCATAATTTAAATTATATAAATTTAATAAATATAATTTTAAACCAATTGTACAACCCAAAAGTATGAGACTTAAAATAATTTTTATTATTTCACTCTATTAAAATTAAAGAAATATATTTTAAAATTTTAATTAAACCCACAATTGAGATTGACACTTGAAATTATGAAACGACATCAAATCATAACTATATGTGACAACAGATTAATTTGTTAACAATGAATTGATTTGTTATCCACCTCATAATTTAAAAATAAAAAACTTTGTGACAAGTACCCAACATGTATGATGTATTAAATTTAATATGAATATCTACTCGTTTATATTTTGTAATTTATATTTCTATGGAAAGATTATAATCAAGGAGGATTGTGACATTTATTAATTTACTGAATCAACGATTCATTAAGTAATTATTTTATTTTCACAAATTTCTTTATATATTTTTTAGAATATATTTGGGGAAATATTGACGGGACTTTCAATTTTAGTTAACAAAAAATTGTATGTGGTGATCTATCATGATAATAGTTATTTAAAATAATAATGCTTCTAGCTTGTATTTCATAGGCAAAAGATTGTTAGGAACAATTCTTTTAAATAAAAAATAAATTAATTTCTCTTGATAAATTATTTATATTTTAAAAAGGTAGTCAAGTGGTGATCTATCATGATAATAGTTTTTTAAAAGGAAATTAAATAAAAAAATATTAACATAAAACAATTTAAAATTAGTACAAATATTTTTAAATAATTATTTTTTAAAAATATTTGCATTTTTTAGAAATAATTACGTAACTTTCTTATGTTAGTTATTAACTTATTATAAAACCACATTACGTTTCTTTGAAAATAAATTAGAGCAACGTTTATTTGAAAAATATCTTATATGTTTTTCATCCTTTATATATAAATACTAGAAATTGTAATATTTAATTATTTGAGAAAAATTAAAAATATTTTTTCCAAGTAAAAAAAGTCAGTTTATGGAATATTTTATTTTCTATTTATACAGTTCATTTAATTTTCAAATAAAATTATTTAAATTAATTGTTTATATTTTTAAAAAAGGTCAAGTGGCCTATCATAATAATAGTTGTTTAGGTATATTTTTGTAGTTACATTTATTATTTTTATAAAATATTTATTTCTAAGAATAAAATACTGTAATAGAAAAGTTTGATAATTTATTAAAAAAATTTCATTACCATAAAGCAAATAATCGTACAAAAATATTTATAAATCTATGATGAAAAATAAATAAAATAATTATTTTAAAATTTTATAACAAGAATATTTTTTTTATACAGTAAATAAAATAACATAAAGTTTTATACAAGTGATGGCAAATTGGAGAATATCTACTCATGATGTACCATTTAATTACGGAAACACCGGGACTTGTGGGGCATAGTAGGGCCCACTTACAAGGGCATTTCAGTAATTACGGTAAATGAACAACGAAGGGTAAAGTTGGTAGGCCTTCGGAGTTCAGACAAACCCTTCTACAAACAAGGGAAGCGGCAGCATTCCCGGATAGAGAGCAGCGCTAGCTAGCTCTGGCAATGGCGGCGTTGGATTTCTCATCTCTTCTTTCTCTTTCTCGCCCTTAAGATCCCAACGTGAAAAAGAGAAAAGGAAAGTCTTTTATTCTTTTGGTTTGCCCAGGCAACATTGCTCTATATATCTGCAAAAATAGCGCTCTCTGTCTACTGTTTGACGATTCGAGGCGACCATTATATAGCCACGTGAATAGCCTCCATGTGAACTTGATATTTTCTCTCTCCTCCATTGCTGCTGCTGCTGCTGCTGCTCTCTCTCTCTCTCTCTCTCTCCAGTTTCCCCCTACTGCAATTCTTTATTACCCAACTGAGAGACGTTTTCTATCCTTCAATGTCAGAAAGATAATGAAATCCGTGCCTTCATTGCTATTTGTAGTAGTGTTGCGTCATGCTGCGTCTGAATACCCACAGGGCCACAGAGCACTGTGTTTGGTAATCGTCTTCCTCTGTTTTTTCGGTTCTGTGGCTGTGTATCTGAAGTCTTTCGACTCAAATTTGATGGGGTTGTAGATGGGTTCTTTAGAAAGTGCTGCGCCGTTGAAACGAGACCACTTTCATCGTTCTTCTTCAGTTGGTAGAAGCGAGAGACACCCTTTTCTGCAGAGACACAGATCGAGATTTTCGCGGGTTTTGCTGTTTAAGAAGCTAGATTACCTACAATGGATTTGCACAGTGGCCGTGTTCTTCTTCTTTGTGGTGCTTTTCCAGATGTTTCTGCCTGCTTCTGTGGTGGAGAAATCGGGGAATTCAACCGGAGAAATCGAGATTGTTTCTGGGGATTTCAAAATTTTGAAGGAGATGGGTGGGTTGGATTTTGGGGAAGATATTAGATTTGAGCCTTCAAGGCTCCTGGCGAAATTTCAGAGAGAAGCTATGGTGGTGAATCAGTCATCTGCTTCTTACAGGACACGGCACCGTTTTGGGTACAGAAAACCCCAGCTTGCTTTGGTCAGTTTTCATTTTTTGTTTTTGATTTATGTTTGCCCTTCTGTCAGTTCTGTATTAGTCGTGGTTTGCTGTTTGCTTGTTTCTTAAGTAATAGTGCGACAGGGAGCTGCTCTTATTTTTATTTCAATATGCTGCAAGTTGTTTGACATTGGTATCTATATGTAGGTTTTTACGGATCTATTGGTAGATCCACAGCAGATATTGATGGTCACTGTTGCAGCTGCTTTGCAAGACATTGGATACACAATTCAGGTATTACATTGTTTAATATACGTTTTATAATTTTTTTTTTGAATTTTGGGTGCCTGGTACCTGGAAGTATAATTTGACTACTTTAAGTTAATCTTGATGCCATTCTGGTCCTCCTCCTGCTATTTTAGTTAATCATTCTAGATCATATTTTGCTGCATTCAGATCAACCTTGCTTTCAAATTTTCTGCAGGACTGACAAATTGCTAGGATGTTGGGCTATAGTCATTTGTACTCGTGTGGCACAAGTTTTGCATTTAGTGGGAAATAAGTTTTAAATATCGACTTCTTCTTGTGGCAGTATATTTATTCAATGCTGATATTTTCATTAAAACGAGTTGGGATCAATTGATGTTTGGAGATGCTTAAACTTGGTACCTTGTGGGAGAAGAATAGAAATATTGAAATTATGGCTGACACAAGGGGATTCTGCATCTAGGATGCAGTGAGGTGCAGAGTTACTTCTTTATTTCATGATCCCTTGGCTTAAACTTTGAATAGTCCGCTTCTCTAAACGTCTTACCTCAATATATCTGAATTTTATGCATTTATGGCTTTATGTTGGCCATGTTCAGCCAACTTTTAATACTTATTTTTAGAGATACCACCAATTTTTAGACTTTGTCCAATTTATAGCAAAGTCAATTTCTCACTGATGTTTTGTTGATGCAAGAAAACGACAATGTTGACAAATTGCTTCTTTGAACCCATATCTTTTAGTTCTAGTGATTGATGAACTTATTAGGAGTAGCCAAAATGAGGCCCCATTGTGTATGTTCTTTGCAAATGATATTGTGTTGATTGATGAAACTAGGGGTGGAATAGCATCGAAGTTATAATTATGTAGAGTAGATTCAAAATCTAGAGGTTTTAGGATAAGTAGAAATAAGATAGAATATATGAAATGTAGTTCTAGTCACGGTAGGAGGAATATCGAAGCAAAGATTAAACTTGATGGTCAAAATTAATAGCACTAGTAGATTTCAATACCTTCATCTAATATGTAAGATGATGGGGAAATAAAATAAGATGTAATACATAAAGTAATAGTAGGTTGGGTAACATGGAGAAGTGCTTGCAATGTGTGTTATAATCGTAGAATACCCTTAAAATTAAAAAGAGAAGTTCCATAGAATAGCTATAAGACTAGCCATGCTATATGGATAAGAATGTTAGGCAACTAAGAGACAACATATCTGAAAAATAGAAGTTTTTGAAATGCGAATGCTGAGTTGGATAAGTGGTAAAATATTAACAAATAAATAAGGAATGAACATATTCGTGATAAGTTTAGCTTAACACTTGTAGAAGATAAGAAAGGTAGGGGCAATTTAGATGGTTTGGACTTTGGACATCTACAATACATGCCAGATAGTGCACTAGTGAAGAGGAGTGACTAAGTGAGCTAATTACTGTTGGTGGCTGCAGAAGAAGTAAGGGTAGGCCTAAATAACTTGGAATGAGATAGTGAAGAAAGATTTAATAGTTCTTAAGTTGTCCAAGGAAGATGTCCTCAATCATGTGAATAGGCACAAAATGATTCATGTAGCCGACCCTACTTAGTGGGACTTAAGGCTCGGTTTTGTTGTTGTTGTTGTACTAGTGTGTGACAAATGGCAATTAAAGGACTTGATTCTTCAATTTCCATCTTAATGACATTGTCTTTTACCTATGGTACTAGTGTACACCCACATTCATTCCCTTGTGGAGATTACAAATTTATAAGCATTTTAGTCTTAAACCATAAACTTACCAATTCATAATACTTTCTTTCTTTAGAGTGAAGAGAATGAAGTGATTTTCAAACATTGTTGCCATAATTTTAGTTCAGATATGACAATTGCTTGCTAAAACATCCTCATCGAAAGTCTCAATCATGTGTAAATGTTTCAACCTAACTTTGGCGACGTATTGCCCATTTTAGCTCATTAGGCATCATGGTTTTGCCCCATAAAAAGCGCCAGTAAGGGTTGAAGGCTGAGCCATCCTCCTATGGCCACGATCTACCTAGTATGTGCCCAATGTGGAATCTTAACACCTTAACAAATGATCTGCAAAAAATATTTGTTTCCTTATCTTCAGGATCAATTATTATTTTTAATATATTTTATTAATGTGTTTTTTGGAATTTTGTAAACTAAAATTTTATTTATGACATCATGCTTATTGTTGTGAAATCAGTTCAACTGTAGAGCAGCTGAACAAGCCAAATGAATAACAGCACAAAACAAACACTAGGATTTATGTGGTTTGTTTTTGAAGCCTATATTTATGCACGAGGAGAGAATTTCAATATGAATTAGATGTAGTTACAGTGAAGATTAGAATCACACAATGCTCAATGCAAGCCTAGATAGACCCAACTTCATAGAGATGAAAGAAAATGTCCAAACCCTATAAACATAACAAATATATATGATCTGCTATTTAGAAGATGGATGGGCAAATCGGATATGTAATGAGAATGTTTTAAAAGGTACAAGTGTAAGGCAAGGCGTTTTAATTCCTGAGAGGCAAGGCATAAGCCTTAAGGTGTTGAGTATCTTGACATGTAAGTTCTTTTGATAATTTTATTTTTAGACAATGTGCAAATAAATTACTTATTTTTAAAAATGTAGAAACAAATTAAAATAAAATTACAAATAAAATGTAAATAGAATCAAATATAACTTGTAAACTACTTGTTGGCCATCCCAAAAAGTACTAACTTGAATTCATTAAAATAAATCATGCCAAGAAATAGCTATCTCATTGCAAAGTTCAAATTATTTTCTAGATCTAAGATGCAAATCCATATTATTTTTGAAAGATTAAGGTTCAAGAGGTTTAGAAATCAACTCATATTACGACGTTCCTTTTATATAAACAAGCAGTTAAAATTTTCTAGCCAAATTTAACTTGAGATTCTCGCACTCAAAATGCGTAAGCCTCAACTGAAAAAGGTGTGCCTTTTGTACAAATGCATAAGCCTCATTATGTAATGCGATAGCCTTTTTGGGATTTGATATTTTATATTGAGCCTCAATGCATTTTAGGAATGCCTTATCTTGAGGTGAGCCTCGATTGAGCCTTTTAAAACATTGGTCAAACTGGTATAGTCAAGACGATTGGATTGGATGAACCAAAAACTGAGCAAGTCACCAGTTCAATTCCCAGTCTGGCTTCAAAACATTGCTTTCTCTAGCATTTTTTTCATTTGTACTACTTAGTCTCAATCACATTAAATATCTTTGTTCAATTACTCTTCTGTTGTTCTCAAATTATTTTCTGTATCCTTCCCCATTATTGCTTTTTGGGTTATTAATGTAATTTGAGAGTGAAACTTGCTAGGTATGTACTTCAGTATTAGCCTTCAAAATGAGGAGTTGATCCAAGGAAA
Organism: Malania oleifera; assembly: GCF_029873635.1. Lineage (NCBI taxonomy): Eukaryota > Viridiplantae > Streptophyta > Magnoliopsida > Santalales > Ximeniaceae > Malania > Malania oleifera. Next base: position 50,373,558 of record NC_080426.1, read on the forward strand.
TGGACAAAAGATGATAGATACCGAAACGTTTAATTTGATTTGATGCATTAACTCTGTGTGCGCGCTAAATAAACAATCATTTGGATTGCTTTTTGCAACACAATAATCTGTTGGGATAACAAATTCCAGCCTGAAAACTACAGAGTTTGGAGATTGCTTGCAAGTTGCATCATGCATAGTTGTCAAATTGGATTTGGATCACGAAGCAAAATAATTTTGTGAATCAAGAATTGAGGATTCAATCAAATTGTAAGATTCAACGCAATTTCTAAAAATATTTTGCACGATAAATGTATAAATATAAAGCAAAAAAAATTAAAAATGAAATATATTAATGATAAATGATTGTGTACCCTAATATATAGACATAAACATTTATGTATGGATGAAAATGTATACTATTTATTGTGAAGTTGAAGAAGTAAAAGTAACTCACTTTTGAAATGTCAAAACAGTACAATTTCTCCATATCTAAACACTTTTAGCTTCAAAATAAACTATTCTTGAGGAGAATCAAACAAACAGAGACTTAATGGAATTGTCAAACCCTATAGGAAAAAAATTAGGAAACTAGGTAGGGTCCTGTTTACTTGTGGAAATTTTTTTCCATTTTTTGATTTTAGTTTTCCAAGGAATTATAAAAATTTCAGCTCATTTTTTTGTTTTCCATGATTCATATTAAAAAGTGAAAAAATAAAGATTTTTCTAGTTGTGCAAAACAATTTTCCGTTTTTTATTTTTAGATTTCAAAATGATTGCAAAAAAGATAAATAGGTTTTCAATTTTCCAAAAATTATGTTTGGTAGTATTTGGGATAATGGATTTTGGGGCTTGGATTTGGATTTGCTTGGATTTTGAAGAATCTCAATACAGTTGTATGCCATTTTGAGTCATTATCCAGGAAATCAAAGTTCATTCCATGTTCCAAAATGCTAAGAAATAAAAAATCTAAAAAATAATTAAAAAATGTTTTCCAACTTTGCTATTTAACTTTAGGGAATTGGAAAACAAATAGGAAAGTTGGAAAACAAGGTGACATTTTTGTTATTATTTGAAAAATTAGAAATGGAAAAAAAAAACTATTTTCTCAAGTAAATAGTGACAAAAGTTTTTTTTTTTAATACAAATGTTGTGAAACTGAAAATTTAACTAAATTTTTTTGTAAATGGAAAACTAAAATAGACATGAGAACTGATTTCAATAACTAAATGGGCCCAAAAATTTTGTAAGTTTAAAAGAGAGAGAAAAGTAGAAAGATTGTCTATTTTAAGATTTTGAAGGCCACCGGAACAGTTTTTGAAGACTTTTTATAATAGTAAGTGGTGAATTTTGGGCTTTTAAATAGTTGGACTTGATTGTAAAGTGGAAACCAACTGGATATGTTGGATTTGGGTTGTATGTGAATGCTTGCAGAACTGCAAATCATAAAATTCAAACTGTGAGTTGTAAGAATCATAAGATTTGAATGGTGAACTGTGAGAATCGTAAGATTTGAATCAAGAACTGTGAGATTAAAGGTCCATTCTTGCTTATTTCAGTTCACCTACTAGATTCAAATTGGTAGGCTAGTGAATTGAATCATATTGTATGATTTGAATCAAGAATCTTACAATTTGACAACTATGGTGTCCAGAAATAAATTAGTAAAGATGGAATTGCATATTGAACTGTCAAAGTTGAAAATCTAGACAAATGTGTGTCTGAAATAGAAAATGATTAAAGCATTACACATGATTTTTTTGAATTGAATTTATTTATTTTTATTTTTTATTTCTTGAAGTCATCTGGCCCTCCTTTAGCCTGTAATTTTTTTTTCTTCTCTCTTTATACACTTTTTTTTTGTTATTTAAGAAAATAATATTGAATCTAGTGGTATTTAATCTCTCTCTCTTTCTCTCTCTCTATCTATATGTGTGTGTGTGCGCATGTGTGTGTTGCTGATATTAAATCTGGCCAATGGAGGACACTTTTTATTATAGTTAATAGGATGAAAGGAATATAATGAGAACTGTTAATCATATTTGGTGATCCTGATCTTAATTGAGTTGTGAATGTGGTTGTGCGATCCAGATTGTGTTTCTGTGAGGTGACATTGGTACATTACAAAGTTGTGAGGTGGCCTTCACAGATTTTTATATAATGTCCAAATGAACAATATAATAATCTTGTTGCTATTTTACTTTTCCTGTTTTATTTTTTTGGAGCTTCCAATTAGTAAAGATGGAATTGCATATTGAACTGTCAAAGTTGAAAATCTAGACAAATGTGTCTGAAATAGAAAATGATTAAAGCATTACACATGATTTTTTTGAATTGAATTTTTTTTTTTTTAATTTCTTGAAGTCATCTGGCCCTCCTTTAGCTTGTAATTTTTTTTTCTTCTCTCTTTATACACTTTTTTTGTTATTGAAGAAAATAATATTGAATCTAATGGTATTTAATCTCTCTCTCTCTCTCTCTATCTCTCTATCTTTATATGCGTGTGCGTGTGTGTGTGTATTGCTGATATTAAATCTGGCCAGTGGAGGACAATTTTTATTATAGTTAATAGGATGAAAGGAATATAATGAGAACTGTCAATCATATTTGGTGATCCTGATCTTAATTGAGTTGTGAATGAGGTTGTGCGATCCAGATTATGTTTCTGTGAGGTGACATTGGTGCATTACAAAGTCGTGAGGTGGCCTTCACAGATTTTTAGATAATGTCCAAATGAACAATATAATAATCTTGTTGCTGTTTTACTTTTCCTTTTTTTTTTTTTTTTAGAGCTTCCAATTAGTTTTGTACTTGTTGCTTTTACTCATCCTTTGGTGTCCAGCTGTTAAATGCAATTTCACATTACTTGTATTATCAAATAGCATCATCCTTCTTGCTTAAGCTGTGGGATGGCCTCCCTTTTTTTTAATAAAAAAGAAGATATATTAAGAGAGGAAGAGAATACAAACAGTACAGGACAAGAAATCCTCAGAAATGTGAACTTAAAAATAGAGATTGAAAATAAAACAAACCAAATGTACTGTCCACCATCCCAAAAAAGACCTTACAAATGCTACCTAAGAAACCCCTTTTCATTCCCTTCCTATCATAGTTATAAAGCACTGAAAATTAGCTAATTTCGCTGCCCCTTTAGCCTTACTTCTACCACAATCCAAACAGGCTTCCTTTCCCTCTGGGTCAGCTAACCACAAACCCTTTTCATCTAGCAACTGTTGAAAAAGACCCAGGGGCAACTCCCTCCATTTTGCTCTCTGTTTTCCAGCACCCTTTTTTGGGGCCCCGTACATGACAACCTTTCTAGTCAGACGGTTAAACTGCTAAGAGCCATCACATGTAGTGAAATGTTTCAGTTAGTTTTTCTGGTGAATATGCTTAAGATGTTGAGGGAGACAAATACAACCATTGTAGCACCATATGGGTTCTAATTTTAATTTTTTTTGCAGGTTTATTCACTTGAAGATGGTCCTGTTCATGCTGTTTGGAGAAATATGGGAATTCCAGTCACGGTTATTCAAACCATTGAAAACGGGAATGCTACTGTAGATTGGCTAAGGTGTGTACTATGTATGCTATGTTAATTTTGCAAGATTATGAAACCTCATGATTAAAATTTTTCTGATAGTATAAAAAAAGAGTTACAAAAAACAACCTATTAGTTTAGCAAGATCCGACAAGTGACAACAGGTTTGTTCCATCATTTTGGGAATTACATCTTATGTTCTTGTGGTCCTCTCATGACACATCAGCTGCCATCTGTGGTCTCCCTCATCTCAATCAAGGCTCACTTCTCTCAAGTGAACTGTTTGGTTTTAAGCCTACGATTTTTAAATTTTCAGGATTTATGTTGCATACAAAGTTCTTAATTTGTCATGCTACTTAGTTTATGGTTCAATTATTTCTTCTGAATTGGTTTTCCATGCAATATGCCACCCAAATGATGTCAATGGCTGTATTGTTTATGCATAGTTTATATGTACAAACAAATTAAGTGCTTTAAGCTATTTGATATGTGCGTGGTACCTACAGCTGCTCTCTTTGGCTTATAATGAATGGGCTTTATTTTGTTTATAGAAATCAACATGTTGTGATTATCTCTAATTAAGGTATGTACTTTGGCAGCTATGATGGCATACTTGTAAACTCTCTTGAAGCCCGGGGTGTCTGTTTTCGGTAAGCTTTACCAATTTGTCTATTTATTACTTTAAATTAACTGTGCTTGCAACTGTTCTCATTTTCCTTTACTTTGCATTCTGTCTTTCACATTAACTGATCTCTGAAGAGAGGTTTCAAGACTTCTGGTATGTACTCTTGGATGGCAGTGTAGTTGACTTCTTGATTAAATCCTTGCACCTTTTCATGCAACAGTTTGAATTTGGTGTACTACAGAACTAGTGGTTTTCTTCGTAGTTGGCATGAATTTAGTTATCTTCTTGTCTATGGTTTCTGTGAAGCTTATCTCTTTGACCATTTATCTTTATTCTAACATATTATTCTGTCTCCCAAATATATGGCAAGTTATTTTAGATGATATATACATTAAAGTATCAAATGTTTTATATATTTATATGCAACTTTCTCCATAAACATGTAGTGGGGAGCCAGGAGGTAGTGCAGGTGACATGGGCACACATCAGAAACAACAACAAACCAAGCCCTATGTCCCACTTGGTGGGCTTGGCCACATGACTCCTTTCTGCCAAATTACCCAACCATGGGAAATTTCTTTTGACAATTTGAGGGCTATTAAATCCTTACTCATTATATTATTCCAAGTTATTTTAGGTTTACCCATACCTTTCTATTGCCACTAACAATAACTAGCTCATTCCTCCTTACTAGTACACTATTTGGCCTGCATTGCAAATGCTCAAATGACGCACCTTCCTTGTCTTCTATAAGTGTTATGCATAACTTGCTGAAAACATGGACACCCATATTGTAGCTAAATGAAAATATTATTGAAAAAATATTGTAGATGGTAAATTTACAATAAAAACTTTTATGGAGGAGTTGTTGGTCGAACGACTCAATAAAATTATGTAAAAGTAGAAAAGGCATGGACCAATCTTTTAAAATTGATTTATTATGCTTTATGTCGGAGAAAATGAAAATAAAAATAGAAAATTAAATATGATGATAAAATAATCTAATAGCAAATAAATAAAATACTCTTAATGGACTAATTGTGATTGTGGACCAGTTGTTGATCTCACTTCCTTAGGGCAATTCGTGACGCATAGGGGAGTTATCTACTCAAATACTACAAAACTTCAATAGTACATTGCTCAACTATTCACATCTGCGCTCTTGCACAAAGGAGACAAGAGTCCTAGCACCCAACACCTTTCTTTGCCATATTGTAGTAAAGCATGTCATACCCTTGGCAATATATTATCAAACTAACATGTAAAAAAAAAATGAGTAGAAGACAATCTGTCGTACGTGATCTCCTATGAACTAATATATGTAAGAAAAATATGCAGCACACAATTAACATAAATTAAAATACATAGTATTAAGTAAAATGCAACCATCAAATTGGTTTGCATGAATATGAAGAATATGTATATGGAGGCCCTACTCTTGGTGCCATGAAAACATATTTCTAAGTCTCATTAACAGGACTCGTGCACTATATATATATATATTGATGAACAAAATACCATTATGGCCTAATGGCTAGAAAATAAACACCCACACTCTTTTTAACTGATATAAACTATATATTGTATGTGTAATTCATGGTCTTACTTTAGAATGAAATTTTAATAAATGTGGAGGGAGACACTTGGGCTGAATGAATCTACAACGGCTTGAAAGTCAGCAACTTTTGGCCAGGGCATTAATATGCCTATGGCTATGAGTACTTAAAAGGTAGTGAAACCACCATGGATAAATAGAATATTTTACTGAAATATTTTAACAGCATTTATCAGCATGATTCAGCCCTCTAGAAGAGATTACACTCTGTAAAATATGAATACTCTCTTTTGAATGCACGAGCCAAATAACATCTCCGGGGGTGTTACTGATTGTTCTATCTGTTGCAGTATATGTGTGCTTATTGGGAGACAGTTTGCTTTGAATTTTTTGTTCCTGATCTCAGTGATAATAGTTCATGCCATTGACATTCTTCTTAGCACTAGAAATGAATTATTTTACTTGTTACAGTCTTGTGCAGGAACCTTTCAAGTCTTTACCTCTTATATGGACCATCCATGAAAAAACACTAGCCACTCGTTTAAGACTATACAATTCAAGTGGGCTGTTTGATCTCATCAATGATTGGAAAAAAATCTTCAACCGTGCAACAGTGGTTGTCTTCCCAAGTTATGTGCTGCCGGTAATGTTTGTAAGAAATTGTTTTGGTCATATAGGCTGTGGTTACCATCTAATTAGTACTTCAGTTTATGTCCACAAGAGGGTAAAAGGTGTAGATGCATCCAAGTTGATGATATTCTTTACAAAGATCAGCATTATTTGATATTCTTTACAAAGATCAACACGACTGGAGGATTATTATTTTCTTATATGTCAGACTCTTCTTCAATTAGGGTACCAAGGCCCAACCACAAAAAATAAAATAAAATAAAATAAAATAATAAAAACAAAAAATGTGGATTGCATGTGACTATTCTATGATGCTGATCTTTTGCCAAAGAAATTTCCCTGATATAAATTCTTAGCTTTTTGCCACTCTTCATTAAACTTTCTTATCTCCATACTCTTGATGTGGTGAGTTTGGACCTTATATCTAGCTTTTGGACATCTTTCTGTGCTTCTCCAGATGATTTACTCCACATTTGATGCTGGGAATTATTTTGTAATTCCGGGTTCTCCTGCTGAAGCATGGGAAGCAGATAATTTTGTGGCTTTGCAGAAAGATCTACATGTCAAGATGAGTTCTGGGCCTGATGACTTTGTTATCGCCATTGTAGGGAGCCAATTTTTGTACAGAGGTTTGTGGCTGGAGCATGCCCTCATTTTACAGGCTTTAATGCCACTATTATCGGACTTGTCATCTGATAATAATTCGAATTATCACCTCAAAATCATTATTTTAAGTGGGGATTCAACCAGTAACTACAGCATGGCTGTGGAGGTATTACCGTATTATTAGTTATATCTTTGCAAACTGTGGTTAAACTAAATTATTTCTAAGTTTTCATTTGTTAAAAATATTATCTTTTTCACAGGCCATTACTCTTAGTTTAGGATATCCAAGGGGCATTGTGAAGCATTTCTCTGTAGATGGGGATGCAGACAGTATATTGAGCATGGTTGATCTTGTGATATATGGATCATTCCTTGAAGAGCAATCTTTTCCTAAAGTTCTGTTAAAAGCCATGTGCTTTGGGAAACTAATCATTGCTCCAGATCTCTCGGTGATCGGGAAATATGTAAGCTTCCGAATGCTGTTTCTTTGTCTCACATTGTACAAAGATGTGTTAATTAGTAGAAAATTATTTTTGTTTCAAGGATGTGAAATAGTTCAAATTCGAGGCCAACATAGCCTTGTCAGAACCATAGTCTTAAATTTCCACGAAATTGTTGAAATTTCTGTCGAAATTTCCGATTTCCGTCACCCTCGAAATCGAAATGGCATTCGATTTCTGTCTTGTATAATTTCGGTCAAAATCTCAATGAATCATCTGAAATTTATCGAAATCTCGAAATTTTAGCGAAACTTGCCGAAATTTTAACTATACAATAAAATTTCCTTAGAATTCAAATGAGAAATTTAGGAGTGAAGTGAAATTCTATCATTATTTATTTTATTTATTTTGTCAGAACAAAAGATTATTACAAGTGCTTTTGAAATTATATGAAAAAATAAACTTACGGTAACATTTTATTTAACCATTCATGTCTAAATTATCATTATTTGTATAATAAATAATATTTAAATGATCTATGAATTTCATTTGTATTAACTGAATATTTTTAATGTATATTTTATTAAATATATTTGATACACACACTATTTTACAACTTTTCCACCTCATACAAAACATAGATGCATATAATTTGTAATATATTAGTCCTAAAACTTATATTATTATGTTTGTTAATCATTTTTAAAGCTTCACAAAGAATTCCATGCTTTATTACTGAATTCCGTTACTTTTTCAAATCGAAATCGAAATTTCCGTCGAAATTTCCGTACTTTTGGAGCTTCGAAGTTTGAGTCAAAATCGAAATTTAAGACCTTGGTCAGAACTGCCTAGGGCTGGCTACCCATGTCCTTCTCATTAACTGTTGGGTTGTCTGTGGGTCATCATGTGTTGGATGTTATGCCATAATGTTTACTCTTGCAGTTTTAACTGCATTGTTGGCCACCTTCTTCTTGTTGCATTAGTGTCTTACACCAAAACAAATTGCTCTTTACCACTGTAATGGTTTCTTACAGAATGCATTCATGCCATAGTCCATCATCCCTTCCAATGTTATCTTTTCAGCAATGTTTATTTTATGCATGCATTTGTTCTTGATTGCTCAGCATTTGGCATTATAAATAATTGTTGATCTTGTGTCATGTAAAACAGTATCTTTATCATCTTGGAGACCTTAGAAAAGTAACTGTCAGATACTGAGATCCCATTTTTGCCTAAAAATTAAAATTATACTTCTTTAAAATGGTTTTCTAATTGACTCTGAAATGTCGTTATTCTCAAATTTACTTGAATAGGGAACTACCTTGAATGAACTTTCTGCTGCTCAAATGGCTAGAACTGGTATATGCATTTGGCTAAAGGGATCTATTCTACAGGAACTAATATAAATTGGTCTGAAATTTAAAGGCATTCTCTATCCTTGTCTATTTTAATATTTCCAGGATAATATATATCATTATGCACTTGTTGAATTGCTAATAGATTGCATAATTATGTCTCAGTCAAACTACTGACTGCATTCCCATTTCAATAGGTTGATAACAGGGTGAATGGTTATCTTTTCCCAAAAGAGAATGTCAGTGCTCTGACACAAATTGTTTTGCAAGTGATCTCAAAAGGAACTTTATCGCCTCTGGCTCGCAATATAGCTTCAATTGGAAAAAGTACTGCTAAAAACCTGATGGTTTTGGAAACTGTTGAAGGTTATGCTTTACTACTTGAAAATGTCCTCAAGTTCCCATCAGAAGTCGCTCCTCCCAAGGCTGCTTCAGAGATCCATCCCAAACTGAAAAAGGAATGGCAATGGCATCTCTTTGAAGAATTTACAGTTTCAAATGTGAATAGAACCTTACAAACTATTAGATTTTTGGACAAGGTCGAGAAGCAGTGGAATGGAAGTAGAGCAAAAAGTTCTGGTGATTTAACTACTAAAGATGAAACGTTCTTTTATAGCATATGGGAGGAAGAAAATTTTATTGAGATGGCCAAAGCTAGAAAGAGAAGAGAGGAAGAGCTGGTAATAGCTTCAGAATATTTTAAAGTTTTTGTCATACAGTTCATGATTCCTCTTTATTTGTCTTGTCCTTTTCAGAAAATCATGTTCTTTGAAATTTAATGCAGTTAAAGGATAGAACTGATCAACCGCATGGAACATGGGACGATGTATATCGAAATGCCCGAAGGGCTGTTCGGTTGAAGAATGATTTGCATGAGAGGGATGATGGGGAGCTTGAAAGGACAGGCCAACCATTGTGCATCTATGAACCTTATTTTGGGGAAGGAGTCTGGCCATTTTTACACCATACTTCGCTTTATCGTGGAATTGGACTGGTGAGTTGCAAACCAACTGTCAATTTTCTGTCTTGTTTTTTGCAATGTTTTTTTTTTATAAATGATAGGTAAAGAACCCAAAAAAAAATCATTGAAAGGCACCAAGAGGGCACCAACCCATCTACATGAATCACTTATTTGTGAGGTTGCAATTCAATGAAGCCTGTTATAGCCCGCAACTCTGTTTATCCAAAGAGTTATATCCAGTAAACCAAAATCTTGAAATTTGAACTCCATCTATCTTCAAGAACCGGAGATGCTTTGTCTTAAAAATTATACTATAGTATTTTCCACTGCTATCTTCCTATTTTACTGTGAGTTCTGTGCTGTAAACTGAACCAAAACTAAAGTTACATTTCACCTTTGAGGTCAAAGCATAAGCTGGTTATTTTAATGTTTGTTCTGTGTCTTTTCCTTTCCTATGAAAAAAAATACAAATTTCTAATAGCCACATATTTTAGTTCTGATATTTGTATTTATAAAGGTTCATGTTGTAGACATTGCCTGCTGAACATGCCTCATTTCTCTATTAGTAGATGTTTATTTGCTTTATATAAATTTGGAACTTCCTAAAATAAGCAATCCTGAGTCTGAAGTGGTTATATGGACTGAATGAATGTAGTCCACAAAAGGTCGAAGGCCTGGGGCAGACGATATTGATGCACCTTCTCGTCTTCCCATTCTCAACAACCCCTACTACAGAGATGCCCTTGATGAATATGGAGCCTTTTTTGCTATGGCCAATCGGACAGACCGTGTACACAAGAATGCTTGGATAGGGTTTCAGTCTTGGAGGGCAACAGCAAGGAAGGTATGTGGTTGCTCTAGGTTTATTCTCCAAATTAGCAATATATTTCTAGCCGTACTGAAAATGTGTTCTTATTTGAAGACCAACAAGTAGTCTTTCCTGCATTTTTTGAGTCGGTCAGATTAATAATGTATGTATAAATGGGATAAGATAGAACTTCAAATTTCTGGAGGATTGATGAGCTTTTGAAACTAAGAATTGAAAGAAGCCAATCAAGTTTTTTTTCCCCATAACCAATGATTTTGAAGGCCTGACTAATCCATGGGGCTGAGGGGCTTTCCTTAATTCCCACATTTCTCTAGGTAAGTAAATGGAAGATTTGAACCTGTGACCAACAATAGACATTGTCCATGCCTTTGCCAATATAGTCACTCAAGGGGGTTTGAAATAAATCAAAAAAATTATATATATATATATATATATATATATATTTTTTTCGTGATATCCTTTTCAAAAACTGGAAAAATAAATCCAGCAAACTTATAGAGGCTTGTGTTATTCCTAATTTTTTGGACCACAAATTAAGTATATTGTGGCTTGAATGCATGGAAGTCCAACTCAAAATAGATAAATATACGTTTATGTTTTTACTTGCTGGGAATTGGCGTAGCATCTAATATGGTGACTTAACAGGCATCTTTGTCTAAGATTGCTGAATATGCACTGTTAGAGGATATCCAGGCACGGAGGCATGGAGATACACTTTATTTTTGGGTTCGCATGGACATGGATCCTAGAAACCCTTTGCAACAGGATTTTTGGTCATTCTGTGATGCTATAAATTCTGGAAACTGCAAGTAAGAACCCTGCGCCCATTTTTCATTAATATTATTATTTTACTCTAGCTACTCTTGTCAACTTTGTGCATTTATCTGTATTTTATTGACATGGTTCTAGCCTTACTTTTTCCCCTTTTCATCGATTGAAGATTTGCTTTTTCCAAGGCTCTTAGAAAAACTTATGGCATAGCACATGATCGAGAATATTTACCACCTATGCCTGTAGATGGTGGCACATGGTCTGTCATGCACAGTTGGGTTTTGCCTACAAGATCATTTCTCGAGTTTGTAATGTTTTCGAGGTATGAAAGACTGGAATTATATTTCCTATGTTTGAAAATTGATGTTTATTTTGTTGTGCAAGAGGTATTAATATTTAAGATTACCTTTACTCATGATGCCATCCTATTTCAGGATGTTTGTGGATGCATTGGATGCAGAGTTTTATGATGAGCATCATGGAAATGGGCACTGCTATTTGAGTATATCGAAAGTAACTTCCGTTTACTTTTTTACAAGATAACAATTTCTGTTTGTCTTTTTTGTTGTCCTAGTCAATGCAAATGAAAAATAACCCCTAATCCCAACTACAGTTGGATACATGTCTTTTGTGGATCTCATTGTTCATCTGAAGATTTTTTCTATACACATCATGCCTAATGATGTCCTCAGTGATGTTTCTGGATTTAATTTAGCTCTATTGATATTTGTAACTTATTAATAAGTAAACTCCCCTCGAAACATTTATTTTTCTGTGCAGCCTTTTTCCCTATTCTGTTTTTCTCGTCTCCCAAGTTTAAATAATTTTTCCAAGGAGGTGATTGGGCTATCATTTTGTTTGATGGGAATTGCAATGATGTTATGCTACTGTGCAGGACAAGCATTGCTACTCTCGATTGCTAGAGTTGCTGATAAACGTCTGGGCATACCATAGTGCAAGGCGGATGATATATGTGAACCCTGAGACTGGTGTTATGCAGGAACAGCACAGGTTAAATGATCGGAGAGGTAAAATGTGGGCCAAATGGTTTTCATACATCACCCTTAAGAGCATGGATGAGGAGCTGGCTGAGGAATCAGACACCGATCATCCCTCAAGACGGCGGTTATGGCCCTCAACAGGTGAGGTGTTTTGGCAAGGGGTATATGAAAGGGAGAGGAATCTACGGTACAAGCAGAAGGAGAAGAGGCGGCAAAAAAGCAAGGATAAGATTGCCAGGATAAGAAACCGCCCACACCAAAAGGTAATAGGAAAGTATGTGAAGCCCCCGCAAGAAGAGATGGAAAATTTGAACTCAACGATGGTTAAGGCAAGAAGGCTTTCAAGATAGATTTAGTCTTAGCACAGTGTAATTCGATGATTCTTTTTTAGTTTTCTTTACTTATATTCTTTTTGTTCTTTGTATTTGCGAGAAAAGGTGCGTAGGTTTGTATACTATTAATGAGGGTTCTGTATGTAAAACAGTTGACGCTGGTGACTAGTGCAATTGTATTGTAGTTTTCTTTTCATCTTTTAAGGTGAAGAAAAAGGAGGAAAAGAGAGGGCTTTGGATTGGCGTTTCTTAACTTTTGGCTTGCCTCTTACCCGACATCTTCACTCAACACTATCTCCTTGGATGAATTGAGGGACTTGCCTGTCGAGAAACATGCTGAGCATTGCTTAGTCCGCTTTCCCTTGCGATTGCTGTGAGACGTTGACCCTCCTCACTGGCTTCAACTTCCTTTTCTTCCCTTTCCTCTTCAAGGCTCTGGAGGCCGAAATGAAGACGTTTAATAAGAAAAATCTTATAGCTAGGATTAAATTCTCTTGGGAGGCTTTTATTTTTTTAGGGTGAAAACATCTCACTGCATGCTTATTTTATAATTAATTTTAGTAACAAAATTTGCAACATATTGACCATAAATAAATTAGTTACGATAGATTTGCTACTTTTAGTTGCACATGAAACTTTTTATGAGTTCATAATAAGGAATAATTATTTTCAAATTTTAGCATTCATTTTTTTCATTCCATGTTGAATGGAACATAAAAGGATAGTCATTGCTTCTATTTTAATTTTACGTTATGCTCTTTTATTTCAAGAGTAGCTATTCTTTTGAACCAAACGTAACACAACATAAATTGTTAAAACTTTATATGCATTGTTGGCTCACAACTTAACAGCTTAAGCCTTTAGGTAAAGTGGTAATCTAACATAATATTAGAACTTTGGTTATCAGGAGGTCTTGGGTTTTAATCTTGTCGTCCTTCTTTATTCTATGACATTATTTGTCATTTGTTCACGTGCGGGAGAGTATTAAAACTTGATATACATTGTTGACCCATAACCTAACAACTTAAACTTTTAGGTAAAGTGGTAATCTAACATAAATATTGAGTGTGGTTTGTAAAGGTTCATTTAGAGGTTAATAAACAATGGGTTTGTAACGAATAATTATCATTCAAGTACAAAAGAAAATTGAATATATGGAAGATACTAAAATGAGTACCTAAAATACAAAACCTAAGCAAACTCTTCAAAAGAAAATGGGCATACACCAAGAAGATCAAATCATTACAAAATTAGTTTTATACTCTTCTCCCATATTTCACTATGTTATGTTCTCTTATTAATGCGTGCTTAAATCATTTTCTTTGCACTCAGGTTGTTAATTTCATAAAGCACAATTTTATAGTATCACCCAAATTTCCGTCCATAGTAATTTAGTATCCCAACCAACTAATCTTGTCAAATGGTACAAATTACACGTTGCTAGTCGCATCTCTTGTTGCCAATCATGCACCAAGATTGTGGACGCTAAGAAAAGCATCCAAGTAGGAAAAAAATAGAACAAAATGTCACAAGTGAATGCAAAAAGCAATGTATTTGTATGATTGCGCTTCTGATTTTATTAAATTTGATAGAAGTTTTCATTACAAATCTGAAAAGGAAATTTTGAACAAACTGGAGATTACACAACTTATGCCACACAAATGATGCCAAAAATTGTCTTGTATAGTTAAAAAGCAATTAAACATCCCCTACAGTTCATTTCCCCAAATGTGTACTGCAAGAAAAAGAAAATTCAAACTCATCCCAAACCCTTCCCCTCCCAGGGAAGAAAATAAAATACAATAAAATTAGCATATGTTACACACTAGTGAGCTTACACGCATGCCTACAAAATTTCATCAATCCCCACTGGAGAATGTACTGCACTGGCACCAAGCCTCCCGGATCTCCATTATCTAGCTCTAGAGCACCATCATGGATCAGATCCCACCTCCTTCCCATGGTATCAAAATCTTGGAGCTGCATCAATACATATTAAAGAGTTGTATCAGCAAAATAGATGGAAAATATGCAGACAAATGAATGATCCCTGCAGCCACAGCCGCTAGCCTACCTCCACCAATTGTCGCTTCAGGCAAGCGCTCAATTGAATATTTGTGCTGAGTAATGTACATGATTGGCACACCTGGGATCTGTTTGTCAACATCATATATCATGTGTCGCAATCTAATTTCAAATTTTATAAATCAATGTCAACCATACTAAACCATTTTACCTTGCGGATCCTCCGCTTTAAGTCTCGATCACATGTAGCAACAATGTAGCATTTATGCTGTTTCCACAATAGTTCACATATTATCAACATAGTCAAAGATACAACAAAGCAATTTCAGCAATAACAATGACATTTCATCTTGATATAAGGGACAAACATGGATAGGATGATGGAGAACATGCATACAGCAGCTAGGATGCAAAGTACACCAACATAAATCCAGATGTATGCTACTGTGTAATTACAATGCAACACCACCAGAGCCTAATAACGCATTATGCATGTTAATCAAAAGCATCCACGAGAGACCCAAACTCTAATAATCTCAATTCCATTGTCATAATAACAATGAAAAATTGGGGCTGGACAAAAGGGGCATAACATACAGCCCCCAAAAAGATGAAAAATGAAAATTAATTAGGAACTTCTCGAGGATACTATATTTGTGAAATTTCCAACATTTAAAAATAAATAAAATTTTGAATATTGGTTTGTTTTAGTCAAAATAGTCAACAGCACAGAAAATAAAACATTATAACAAATGGTTGAATTTAAAGAATACCTGTGTAACTCTATCAACAATACAGTCATCAGCATAGGTTCCTTTATGAGTACAGAGTAGCCTTTCAAATCGAGGATCCTTGGCAATCCTGTCAAAAAAGAACATAAACGGAGAAAAGGGGACAGGGCCCGAGGGTGGAGGGAGAAGGAAGAGATAACCTTAGATACTAATCTGAGACTGAAATTTAAAATAAAAAAAATTACAATCTCAGTGTACAAAGAAGATATTAATTGGCCAAAATCCTAATGATGCGCATCGAGTAAGAAGAAATATTTAATAATCAATCAAGCAAAATGCAAAACCATAATAGAATTATACAATGATTTTAGCATAAAGTTTCTACAGTATAAACATACATATTAGACGATTTTTTAATTAGCTGACTAAAAAAACACTGATCACCACAAAAGCTTTGCCATCTGTACATCCGCATAGATCAAACCAAATAGAATCCATGCTTTATATGATGAAATGCGGCGTTGCAAACTAAATTTGTTCCAAAACATATACTTATTTCTAATCCTTGTTAAACCATCCTCCTTTCTTCCTCTTTTCTGTGCTGCCTTTATTTTATGCATAGGGATCAGATAATTTTGATTCTAAAATATGCTCGACTAAAAAAAAAAAAACAAAAAACTTACTTGAGTGTATATTATTGGAAAATAGGAGATTCACAAAGCAAAAACATAACTGACAACATACCTGAGAGCTACACGGTATTTCTGACCCAACTTCTCAAGCTCTGCCATCACACAATCCGTGATACAAGGAGTGCCTTAAGAACCAAAAACACCAGTAAACATTACAAATACAAATAAGGGAATGTAATTTTAAAGGGAAAAAAAATTGTGGACCAGAAGTGATTAAGCATGACAGCTTACGCCAACAAGAGCAGATGCGTAGGCTTCATCTAATTAAAACCTTTAGAATCAAAATCATGCACGTGATTGAAACTTTATACTACATGCTCCAAACTCTCATGCATCAAACACATGCAATTAAATGACTGTCCGTGTCAAGCTTGTAATAAACTCAACACAATGTTTGTGACAGAATTCTTTCGGAACCATGAGTTGTGGAAACATTTTACAAAACATCTTCTTATTGTTTTCTAAATTTCTGAATTCTTACCTTAAGTTTGGCAGCATGAACAGGTCTTGGATTCGAATTATTGCAGCTTTAGACAAAATATAGGTATAAAACTGTATCGAGTTTCTTCCAAATCCACACATTCAAATCCAAGCCCCAAAATCCATGCTCCCAAACTACCTCATATAATTTTTAGGAAATTTAAAAACAAGTTGTCTTTTTTTTTTGCACAACTTAACAAACACTTTACCTTCTACCTTCTTAATACGAATCGTGAAAAACTAAAAAAATAAGTTGGAAGTTCCATAATTCTTTGAAAACCAAAAATGGAATATGGAAACTGTTTTCCACAACTAAACGAACCCTTCATATCTCATAGAAAATGATGCAGGAGCATTCAAGTCCAAATGGAAGGGCAAATACAGCAGATTCATCGCCCAGTTACCGACTTACTGTGGCAATTCGGTTCACACAACCGTAGCAGCATTGTTTCTGATGCTCAGGCAGTTCAGTCATTTTAGGGACCTTTATGCCTTTTGAGACTTGTAGTTTGGACTCTTTCTGTCCCAAGCTTCCATAAATAAATAGAGGGCTGAGATTAAAAATCTTATAGAAGATTCAATGGCTGGGATTTTAAGCTTTGTGTAAGTTTGCATAAAACCCTCTTCAAAAGGCTGTAGTTTCTGTTTTTTCTCAGCATTTAGTAATAAAATTTTAGATACAATTTACTCTTGTGGTTACGAACCAGACTGGTCTATTCGTCTTCAATTTTCCAGTGTTCTTTGGCTATTTTTCTGTTTGTGGGAACCATAGCAGTTAAAAGCACGCCCCCCAAGGTGCAAGGCGCAGTGAGGCGAAGAGGCTTGCACCACAAACCAGGTGGGGCGAGACGACCTGCAAGAGGCGATGCTAGGTGTCACGGGCTAAGCTTGTTCAGGGCATTATGCTTGCCTATGACCGCTTATCTCGTGTGTTTGGGATGGGTTTCCATCATGTAAATACTAGTGTAGGGTTATTTTCTAGTATTTATTTCATTGTAAGCCAAATAAGGCAGTATGACTCCTCGGTCACTTTGATGTTTCCTAGTGCTAGAGTGAGAATGGCCTAGAAAGCTCTTTAGGGGAGGGTGAGTGTTCATCAATCATTGTAAAACTCACTAGCAATTGTCAACGTGCTTAACCTACTTGCCTCCCTCGCTAAGTACAACATGTCAACGGAGGATTTGTTAATGAATTACGTTTGCTTCAATATTTACTGCTTGGTTGCCACGGCTTTCATGAATTGATTATTATTTCCGCTGCTATCTGATTGAATGTTAATGAAAGTGCTTCGTGGATGAATGTTGGTAAACAAAAAGGCTGGCTAGTTAAGCAAGAGTGCTTTAGCTAGCGCCGCACGGCCCTTCACAACGGTGTGAAAAAGGCGGACCGTGACACTAGGCGAGACTAGGCACAGTGGGGCGACAAGCGCAGTGAGTCGTGCCTTGTGAATTTTTAGTCATTTAAAGGAGAGAAATAACCATAGCCAGACCCGTAGCCCTCATTCAACTCGAACGAACATAGCCCTAGCCCCTTTCGGCCCTTCAAAGCCCTTCATGAGTTCGCCTTGCACATTTGAACCAGCAGGAGCCTTCGCGATCCTTTGAACCAGCAGCGTGAGCTCGTCTGCAAGCCTTCGAACCAGCCGGAAGCCTTCGCGACTTCGTCTTCAAGCTTCGAACCAGGATCGTGAGTTCGTCTTGGACATTTTGAAGAAGCACGACCCTTCGCAACTTCATTTCGAACCAGCAAGAGCCCTTGCGAGTTCATCTGCCTACCTTCGAACCTTCGTAAGTCTTCTTCTTCTTCTTCTTGCGTCCTGCTGCCTGCTGCCTGCTGCTTCTTCTGCTTCTTCCTGCTGCTTGCTTGTTGCGTGCTGCCTGCTGCTTCTCTTTTTCTTCTTTTTCTTTATATGTAAGCTTATAAATTAAATATTTTGTTTAATTCATGTAAGCTTATAAATTATAACTAATATATAATATTTATTCTTTTTGCTGAAATTTAGCTACTGTTTATTAATTTGTAATATTTAGTTTAATTAATGTAAGTTTATAAATTATAACTAATACATAATATTTATTCTTTTTATTGAAATTTAGCTACTCTTTTTCTTCTTCTTACTTATATGTAATTACTAATTAAATATTTAGTTTAATTAATGTAAGTTTATAAATTATAACTGATACATAATATTTATTCCTTTTACTGAAATTTAGCTACTGTTTTTTAATTTTTAATATTTAGTTTAATTAATGTAAGTTTATAAATTATAACTAATACATAATATTTATTCTTTTTATTGAAATTTAGCTACTATTTTTTTATTTGCACTCTTTTCTTTTGATGTTGAACTATGTTGAATTGTTGATGCTTTTGGGCTTTGTACCGGCAATTTTATTAAATTTTCAATTTTGTTATTGAATGTTTTGGCTTTTAAATTCTAAATAGGTATTCATATGTTCATATATGAATTACCCCAAATAGACATTTTACACCATTTTAATAATTGTGCGCCTCACCTTCATGAGGCACGCGCCTTCGCCTCGCGTCTCGGCTTCAAAGACCCTTTGCGCCTCAGCACGCCTTGCACCTTTGACTACTATGGTGGGAACACAGTTCAGCTGCAAAAAGCAGCTTCAAACAGCCCAACTCTGCATTAATTGTGAGATGGTTGATTGTGCAAGAGGTCACATAATAAGAGGAAATTCAAACCAACAAGCAGATGTACAAGATGTGATGTATGATGGAAGATTTATCACAAGCAATACTGGTGCTCCAGCAAAGGGAATGTACAGAAACCTGTATGGAGATTCCGGAGGGTGATTGCAAATCCTTGGACATACCTGAAGGTAGTCTTGATGATGAAGATTTTTAGGCAGAGGAAAATCCCTATCATAATCCTGTTCATCAAGAAATGAGCAAAAGCAACAGCCAGCTTATTAGCTTTTTGCTTGATTGAATCAATCCGTTAGATATGAGACAGGAGTGGTCCATTTGTTCAGCATAAAAGATACTTGACTATCGTGCCTTAATGGTGGAGAAGTAGGTTGTGTGGCATTATGAAGCAAGGAGACCACCTTCCCAATGTTCCCCAGGTGCATGGAAGCAAAGTTCAGCAGCTGTTTGGGGGTGATTAGAGGATAGAAACAGCCCTAAAAGTGATTGAGAAGCTGTTAGTAATGCTCAGACAGGTAATCTAACAAGAGTAAGAATGGGAAAGAAACATTGGTCATTAAATAATTCTAGTGCAAGTCATTCAAAGAAGGCAGTGGGTTTCTTACTAGATGTTTCACTTCTGCAGAGAGGGACACATCGTATGTTTGCCTGAAGGGCTGAACCTTGTAGAAATTGAAGGTAAAGATAAAGAGCTATAAGGGCACAAGTACAATAACTACCATGACAAGGAAGACTGTGAGTTCTTTGTGATGGTAATAATTCTAGGTGGGGGTAGCAGCAACAGCATTATCTCACCCTTGACAAGCTAAATTGAAAACGGAGAAGCATCCTCACCCATACAAGGTTGCTTGGTTTTAAGAGGGAAATGAGGTACGTATCACATCCCGTAGCCCAGAGAAAATTGAAGATGAGGCTTCTTGTAGTGTCGTCCCTGTAGTTGCTCATCATATTCTACCATGAGGACTGTGACTGTATAGGCATTTAGCCACTGGGAAGGAGGGTAATGGTTTACACACAATACAATTGGTGCTAAACAACTATGACAAACAAAGTTGGTGCCGCTTCAAACGACAAGAAATAAACTGGGAATTTCATCCCAAATTTCACCATGGGAATGCCTATTTTTAAGTTATTCCATTAGAGTATCACACCAACCATTGGGTGGGCATTTGCTCTAGTCGCCTTTTTTTCGTAATATTAGATTCCCATACAATTTTAATTCCATTCCACCAACAAAGGATAGCTGTACTCTTTCTGGAAGGATGGCAAAAGATTTGGTTTCACAGCCACTTGACCTCAGCATTAGGAAGGCAAACAATTTCCTTTTTTTTAATAACAAAAGAAATTTCATTAAAAGGGAAAGAATTCACAAGGAGGGAGAACAAGATATCTCTGGAAGAAAATATGGGTCAAGCCAGAAAAAACTAAAATAACAAGAAGTGAAAGACATAAACCAACCTATTCCTCCAATCCCTATGTAAATCCTGAAAGCTAATTTCCCTACAAATTCAAGATACGATACACCATTAAGAAGCCATATACTGAATCTTATCCCACACCAATGACCAACTAAGCTTCTTCCCAGAAATATTTGTGCATTACACTCCATCCATATACCCCATAAGATTGCAAATATACCACTCTTCCACAGAGCTGCCCTATCCTTTCTTCTACCAAAGACAATGAATGAAATGGCTAATAAGTCTTCCACTGAACAGGGGCAAACCCAACTTTCTTCCATAATACCAAACAGATTGCTCCATATCCTCCATGCAAAATCACAATCCAAAAAGAAGTGAGATGCTGTCTAGGAATTCCTAGACCAAAGCATGCCAACATCTGGAGAGAGTGATGTCTGACACGAAACAAGGCCTTGGGAAGATCCTTGTTGGTGAATACTTAAGAAGAATTTGATTGAGGATTGTTGGGTTTAATTAGTAGTATATTATGCAGTTAGTATTAATAGCATAGGATAAAGAGTATTTGGGGGTTGTTTGTAATATTTGTGTAATGTAGGGCCTTGTTTGTAATTCATATTGTTTCAAGGGTATGCATAATTTCATGTGTAGTGAGTTTCCCCCTGGTATCTCCTCTCTCCTATTTTTACATTTACAATTTAGAAAAAATAGAAAAAATAAAAATATAATAATTTATTCGTTTTTTTTTTATTTAAATCAAAAACAAAAAATACAAAATAAATAATGTGGATGTAGATATGGTTGAATTGTAAAATTTCTCTTTGCCAAGGAGAAGACGCAGGTTCGAACCCGCTAACCACCCAGGGTGAAGTAATTCCTCTCTTCAATTTCTTCATATTTCTCCCAACCCCTGCATCATTTGGCATTAGAGCCCAAACATGATCTCCATTCTTCCATTTCAATCCACTATTCCCCCCTCGCTCTTTTCCTGTTCTATCCTTTCCCCTCTCTTCATCTCCTCTTCTTCTTCTCTGATCTGTTTCTGATTCTGTCTTCCTCTCAGTTCTTATTCTCTTCATGCTGTTCTCCAATTGCTGCCTTTTCTACTGGCAGCAATTTTCTCACTTCTAAATTCTTCTTCTCTTCCTTCTCAGTTTCTCAATTCTTCTCTGATTTCTTATTTCTTCCACTCCAGGTCTTGTCCCTTCTCCCTTACTCTTCCTTCTTCTTCTTCTTCTTCTTCTTATCTCTATTTCTCTTCTTTCATTCTTAGTCTCCGACTCTAATTCCTGGTTCCCTGTTCTGAAGGTTTTCAGTATTCAAAAAAAAAAATACTGAAAATGCAGCTCTGGGCAAATTCAAAAAATTTCAGTTATATCGCCATTTTTCAAAAACCACCTTCCTGCAACACCACCCATCCCAATGAAAACAAAAATGATTTAGGGGCAGCATCAAGGTTCTGCAGCCATGGAGAAATTAGAAGAGAGGAAGGGGAAGGGAGGAGAGAGGAGATACCGGGGGAAAATTCACGTTCAATTCAATTCACATTCAACAATAACTACCTACATCATGGGATTCACACACTAATTATAAGAAAGCTTCTAAACACATGGAATTACACACATACCCTTAAAACTATATTACATTAATAACATATCCCTAGAATAAACAATTACTACAAACAAGCCCCCAACATATATAATCCTAATACAAGCAAACTACACACATAAAAAACTAAATAACAAAGCATAGCTGGATTTCAGACCCAATAAACCATTCACCCTATTCTTTGACATAGGCCTCCTAATTGGATCAAAATGATCCATCCAAATAGCCGCTTCTCGTCCTACATCAGTTCCCTCTTTCCGGAAAGAACTCGACTGGGGAAAGTACCAAGGTGTCCATCACCATGAATAGAGTCATCTTGTTTCATAAGAAAGAAACCAGCAGTACGCTTCAACTTGGTGAGTGGAAAAATTTGTGATGGCATCAACTTATACTTCTTTTTGTCAATGGAGAGTAAGAATTCCCATATCCAAAATGCTTCACCTTCCTATCAAATTACCATGGTCGGCCCAAAATAATGTGACAAATTTAGAGAGGAAGAATATCACATTGCACTCTCCATAATGGAACCAATCTTGAAGGTAAGTAAGCAGCAATCATGAACCTTCAACTTGGTATTATTCACCCAAGAAATTTTGTGTGGTTCAGGATAAGGCTCAACTTCCAAATTTAACTTCTTCACAGCTTCTTCAGAAACTACATTTGTGCAACTGCTAGGATCAATAACCTAAGTACAAAGATGTTTTTGGCACATCACTTGAGTTTGAAAGACGTTGGTCCGCCTCCAATCCTCTGTCTCTTTAACCTTGTGGGAAGAGAGCACATGTTGAAGCACCAAACAGGTTCTCAAATTGCCAACATCATCCAAGTCACTTGGAATTTCTGTTTCAGCTTCAACTACTCGAGTATCATCATCCTCTTCTTCTTCCTTTTCTGCAACAGCCATGAATTGGTTAGGACATTGTGCAGCTCAATGTCCAAAACCTTGACAATTAAAGCATTTGAGTGATGATTGGCTCTTAGAAGTTGTTCCAAAATGCTCAACAGTCTTCCAAGAGGTATTAGTCTGAACAACTTTACCCAATTGCTCAACTGTCCTCTCATACCATTCCACTAGTACTCTTCTCAAACCGAACGGCTGATGTAGCAGTACAGGCTGCAAGATGGTTACCTATTTAAAGGCAACCAGCATTTCAATGAGTTCCTTGATATTGCAAATTTTGTGAGGGAAATGGCTTGGGCAATCATTTTGGATGGGAGAATACATTGGCAATGATGTGCATAAAGATGCGCACGAATGTAGACATAATTGTGAAAAGGTGCCAAAAATGTCAGTTTGGTAAAAGAAGATCTCAAAACACCAGCTTCTAAACCCCACTACCAATTCCAGCGATGCCTTGGATCCATCTTACTAGGGATTTCCTGTTGGGTCTACCACAAGCAGCAAAGGAGCATGATTTTTCTGTTATCGAACTATTTTTCCAAAATGACCCACTTTCTTGTTCCAAGGTAGCAAAAGCTACACATATTGGCGAAGTTATTTTCCAGAAGGTGGTAAGGCTGCATGGTGTTCTGAATTCCAGTGTTTATAAATGAAGATGAAAAATTTATGGCCCATTTTTCAGAGGACCTGCAGACAGATGGTCAAATGGAAGTAGTTAATCACGTGTGTGGGCAACATGTTGTGGGCAACACATTGAGATGCCTTTTTGGCAATCTCAACTTGGGATGCTAGTTCGGTGACAACAAACAGAATACCCTAACTGTTGCAGCCTATGACTAAAACCATGACATATGATTGACTAGTCTAGTAGTCCCATAATCAGATGAAAATCAACACAGGCGAGCTAAAGAAATTGAGGGAGAAATGGTTTTAGGGCCACTTGAAGTGAGCCAAATTTCCTAAAGGCACCTACCACAAGCTGAAGTCAAAAAAAAGTTAGGTCCTTGTAGGGAGCTCAAGAAAATCAGCTCAAATGCTTACTTAATTGAGCTATGGTTATTATTCAGATTTGTGTTACATTTAAGGGAACTGATGGGAAGAAGGCGTGGATGAATTACAAGTTGAACAACCAAGGGAGCACGGGGATGTGATTGAGGATGTGTAAGACATCAAGTGAAGTCTAGAAATTTTAATTGATAAAAGGGCACTCTAGTGAAGTGGATGGGCAAACCAGTCTGTGAAAGTACTATGCCTGCAGAAGAAGAGTTGAAGAATAATATGGAAATCCATGGTGAGTTTATGAAGATATTGCTCCTGAATTGGGCTCTTTCCTACTAGGGAGGATTGATGCACGAGCATCCAAGGCGAAACAGGCCAGATTTTATTGACCAGTTATTGTAGCAATAACCTGTTGCATCCCTGTAGCAGCAGTGCTAATGCTACTGTAATAGTCCATTCTTTTAGGGGCTTCTATGTCTTTTGAATCTTTTATTTGGGGTTATTTTTGTCTTAATCTTTCATAAATCAATAAAGGAGCAAGATTAAAAGCTCTCTTAGGGCAATAGAAGATTAAGTGCAAGGATCAGGGTTTTCTTAGTATAAACTGACTCTTAAAGGTGGTTCATTCAGTTTTTTCTCATAATTTTGAAATAAAATTTCATACATCCTGTCTCGTACTCATAAACTCACAAATCTAAGGATTCATTTATTTCTGTTCCCTGTTCAACTTCCTAGCAATCTTTGGTTAATATTCTGTCTATATTGCTGCTAGAACTCTGCATTTAACCACAGGAAAACAACTTCCACAGTCCAACACAACATCAGAAAAGGCTATGAGAATGCATAGAAAGCAATGTGAACATTGATTCATCATGCAGAAAAAGGCAAGGCAAGGAAACACATGAAGATTTCAGGACTCACATTTTGCGTATAAGCAATCCATCATTGCTTTCTCCAGGTCCAACTACATCAGAGTTTAAAATAAAAAAGAATTCAATTACAATAGTCAACATTTAATCCTTAGTTATCGGTTACCCAATGGAGGAAAAACAATAAAGCAAGTATGAATGGTAAGTATATATAAACCAGCAAGAATAGTAATTGCAACATAGAGATTACAATTAATATTTTGCTTCCAACAAAAAATGAATGTAAATGTGTCTCACGGGGCAGCTATATATAAAGATTAAAGAAGCCTTTCAGATAAAACAATTATGCTTTTATGAATCTACTTATCTCCATGACACATGCATCAAAATGAAAATACAAAACACTCACTTTGTTCTGTATTGAGAAATTGATAAAGTTGGTATCCACCAAAACCCGGTATGGTGGTCCCAATGCAGTGTTGTATTTGAAGAAAAGTGCAGGTGATACATTAGGCCTGCATCACAAATATTATTAAATAAAACATATGATTATACAGCTTTATGAGAAACAGACCCAGATAAATTGTAGTAACCATATATACAAAAAACTTACACGTTTCTTGGGAGTTTTTCCTTGTGGAGATCTTTCTTGTTTGGGTTCAAAACCTCTTGTTTGTGCCTAAAATGCAACAAAAGTCATAGAGACATAAGAAATCATAGATATGCATAGAAAAAGAATATAAGATATCGTGAGAGAGACTGGCTCACTTTTTAAGTGTTTTTGAGGTCACAAGTTTCTTCATGACGGCAAATTTAGGTCCTTTCTTTGCTTTCCCCATCTCTTTTATTGGCGACCCAAAGGAAGTTCAAGCAATTAGGATTTATAAAATCCTAAAAATCCCTAAAACAAGATTTCCCCTGAGCCAAGCCAACAAGTCCTTGCACCAGTTAATTGGCGTTTCCACAGAAATCATGCATGCAAACTACATAAAGAGAGAAGGTGGGATAGAGAGACATTGTAGAGATGCAAACAGATTTGGGCTGACGGATATCCCACCATGAACCACCCCTATGGGGGCGAATTTGGAATTTCCCTAGACAGATTAGGGGCAGCAATTGGGATGCATTTTGTTATCCGAGGCAGATTTGGACAACAAGAAGGAAATGTATTCTGCAGCCCCAAATAAAAATAAATAAACAAACAAATTATCCATGCCCATGTGTGTATAGATGTAAAATTTTCATTCAATTGTCCATAGCTTTCCAATGTGTTACGGTCATTTAATTTTATATTACTCTACTAGTAAGGTTAGGATTTATCAACAACATAATTATATTAAAGTAGGATAATTTATTATATTTCAATGATGTAAAGACATATTTTTTTTAAAAAATTTCATATGATTTTTTTGGTAGTTGGCAGGGCAGATTATTATTACTGGCAGGAGCCAGATCCCCTAACGAGGCAAGGATTGGGACATACAATGATCCAGGCAAGTTCAGGGCAGTAGATAAGGCATATCATTTTTGGCAAGGCAAGTCAGGGTTATGCCCTTCCCCTCCAAATCTGCACCTCCACATCCCAGAGAAAGGGAGATAAGCAGCACAAGAAGTACGGTGGCCGGAGGAACAGCAGGCTATTCAAGTTGGCAAGAGAAATTGAGTAAGATAGATTCCTCCGTGTCATGAGCTGTACTAATCTCACCGCCCAACATGACTTCTATGTCTACATGACTTCTATGTCTCTTTTAATCTTAAGAAGCTTCTACTAATTTGTCACTCCCAAGCCTCACAACTTTGTGGGGTTCAATATTGTCACACCCTTAATTGAGTTAAAGGTCAAATTACGAGTTAAATATAACATTGTGTTTGGGAATATAAAGTTTGACTCTTAGTTTGATGATAGATGGAATTACAAATTTATCACAATTGTTCTTTCAATTCTAAAAAAAAATTCTGTTTTATTAAAAAGAAAATGTATACACAAATATGTATCACATTTAGGCGTATCACATTTTGTCCAAATCCACACAACTCCAAATCCAAGTGTCAAACTCCATGGGAAAATCAAATATCTATCGAAGAGAAACAAATGAAATGCTTTCATAAAATTCTCGTAGAATTGAAAATGAAGTTTTCATTCTATACATACTAGATCATGAATTAGCAACTGCACCCAATCTCCAAAAAAAAATCCCAATTGTTTCAAATTTTCTATTTTTGGAATGGAATATTAATGGAATCTCCATGAATAGGATCAAACCTTATTCCACGTTTTTACAAAAGATTCCTCTTGACTTATTCTTAAGCAAGTTCCTGGGAGGGCTTAGTTGATCCATGATTTATGTTTCATCACTCTACATTTAGAAGCATGGACATTATACTATGGAATGAGCATTAGTAATCTCATGAAAGATCTCCAAATCCAGGTCCATGATGTCTAGATCACCAAATCCTGGTCCATGATGTCTTAGCTGTATTAGTTATTCTTAGCACTGGCTTCCAACAATACATAGTGTCATAAGCCATGCTTGTTTAGGGTGTTATGACTGCCTATAAAAGCTTTTGTGCAATTCGGAAGCAAACTGATTCCACTTCCAACAAGGAGGGGATCCCAATATAATCCCAACAATTTTTTTGAGAGAAGCAACCTTTTTCTTTTTAATTAGGGAGCAATATTGATGGTTTGAACCCAAATGTGGGTCATCCCACACAAAAAATTCGGTGTTTGTTAGAAAAAAGATAAAACTTACAGCTGTTCTGAAGGGTGGTAGTGTGGTACCTTAGGTCCTCAGCTGCTTGAGAGTTGAGAATTGAGACGAGAGGACAGGGGAGGGAGGCAGAGCCGCAGAGGTGGTGCAGCAAAGCTGCACTGCGTGCGCAGATCGAGCAGAGGCGAGAACTGAGAAGGTGACCGGTAAGCTTCTCGGCTTCTCGCGAGTCGCGAAGACTGAGAGAGCGAGAGTCGAGAGACGGAGAGTCCGAGAGAGACTGAGAGCCTGAGAGAGGCAGTCTGCCAGTGACGAGTGATGAGGGAGAGACCTAGATCGGATCCGAGAGTCTGATCTGAGGGAGAGGGCCGAGAGGCAGAGACTCAGCGTGGCGTGACTGGCGTCGGCAACTCGCAGAGTCGCAGTGCAGAGGAAAGAATTCGAGTGAAAGTGTGAAACCCTACTCCCCCGGGACTCGGCCACTCCCCAGCCCATATATATGTTATATAAATTCCTCGCCCACATATATATTAAGTAGTTATATTAATTTATGCATTTAATTTTTATTTTTTTCAATTTTTCAGTTTTTCAGGTCAATTATATTTTGAAACCGAAATCGAAATTGAAACCAACAGTTTATGTTTTTGGAAACCAAAACTAGAAATCGAAAAACTGAATTGCTTGTGCTTTCAGTGTGATTTTGATCCAATTTTTGATTTTTTGGTAATTTTTGTACACTCTTACCATAGACAACTCCCCATTTTAGAGATTATCTACTGACACTAGGTACTCTCTAGCATTTTTTCCTGATGAGATTTCAAATCTCTTTGACAATGATTGTAACTCCTATGGAAAACCGTCAACGGTTTTCATTAGGCCACCTTCTTAGTTTTATTCAGTCTACTTTCTTTGTACATGTGTTCCACTCGATATGAGTCATATATTAGAACAATATCCACCTTGACAAATATTCACTTCTTAGGAGAAAAAAAAAAAAAAAAAAACATAACGTGAAACTCTGCCCAGGACAATAGGTTGGGATGCCTCCCATTTAATATCTGGAGACGTTAATCAAGTCCAAGTAGTGCTTGAACTTATATGTGGTACATGTTTTGTTAACATGTCTACTGCATCCTCAAAAATGTGAAATTTCTCAAGCAATAGTTCACCAAAAGAAACCAATTCCCTAATCCTATGAAGCCTCATTTTTATGTGCTTGGTCCTCGCATGGTACAACTCGTTCTTTGCCAAATAAATGGCACTCTGATTTTTACGATGCAACTGAACTCCACCTTATTGAATACCCAACTCCTTGACCAACCTTGTAAGCTACAAAACTTCCTCGGTAGCCTCAACCGCAGTCATATCTCTTACTCAGTAGTAGATAGTGCAATTAGAGACTAAACCATGGATCTCCAACAAATAGCCCCCCCCCCCCCCCAAAAGAGTGAATACATAACCTGTGGTAGAACTCTTGTCATCCAAGTCCCCTGCATAGTCCGCATCCACATATCCCACAACTGAAGGATCACCATGTTTTCTACCAAACACGAAGCCATAGTTTGTAGTACCCCTCAAGTAAATGAAAATTCACTTGACTGCATTCCAATACTATCATCCTGGGTTTGATAGAAACTTGTTCACCATACTGATAGCTTGTGCCAAATCTAGTATTGTACAAACCATAGCATATATCAAGCACCCCACTGCACCGACATATGGGACCTTTGACATGTCTCGAACTCCATCATCTATCTTCGAACACTGGGCAGTAGACAATCTAAAATGATTCGCCAAAGGTATACTCACTGGTTTTACATTATCCATGTTGAACATCTCCAACACCCTCTCAACATAGCTACGTTAAGATAACCATAATCTCCTAGAAGCTCTATCCCTGCGAATCTTCATTCGAAGAATCTTCTTGGCCACACCTAAATCATTAATGTCAAATTCTTTGCTCACCAAAGTTTTTAACTTGTTGACCTCACTTATACTCTTTGCAGCAATCAACATATCATCCACATAAAGTAACAGGAAAAATAAATGAATCATCATCAAAACTCTTCACATAAACACAACAATCATACTCACATCTCTTGTAGCCAATCTGGATCATGTAGGAGTCAAATCGTTTGTACCACTGCCTTAGAGATTGCTTCAACTCATAAAGTGATTTCCTCAATTCATAGAGCAAGTGTTCCCGTCCAAGCTAACTGAACCCTTCTGATTATACCATATAAATCAACTCCTCCAAATCACCATGAAGAAAAGATGTCTTTACATCCATCTGCTCCAAGTGCATATCAAAATGCGCTACCGAACCCAACACTGCCCTGATGGAAGTGTATTGGACCACAGGGGATAAGATCTCATCATAGTCAACCCCTTTCCTCTATGAGTAACCCTTTGCTACTAGACGAGCCTTTAATTTTTTCTCCCTATTTTTCCGATACTGCTTCTTTCTTCTTATACACCTGTAACAACCCCAAAAAAGATAATATGCATGGAAGTGTAAAGAAAAGAAAAAAATATTATTATTAAAAAAATTGAGTAATAAATTAATTAAATAATATAATATAAGAATATTATATATATATATAATAAAGGATATATGAGAATGAAATCATCCTCATCATTCAATCTGAAATTTCATATTGAATCAAAGCAGATTAAAGCAACGCCCCCCCCCCCCTTTTCGTCTCTCTCTCTCTCCTCAAGTTCTCTCTCTTCAATTTCTCTCTATCTCTCCGTCGAATTAAAAAACAAACACCATTTATGGGTCCCAGCTCCGCTCCTGAACATTTTAACCGAAGTGGATTCGTCGTTGGGATGTCATAGGCACCACTCAACGACTAAGGTAAGGGGAATAGATTATGTCAGGTTTTATATTAAAAAAAATATTCCTAATTAAATTTGAGTATGTGAATTTAATTAGATTTGTATTATTTAAAATATGCCTGATTTAAATTGAGTATGTGAAATTAATTATATCTATGTTTAGATTTTATTTTATAATATGTCTGAGTTAAATTAAACTGCAAGGATTTGGTTATATCAGATTTTTGTGAATATTTTGGAATTAAATTAAACTGTAGGGATTTGGCTATATCAGATTTTTGTGAATATTTTGGAATTAAGTTAAACTGCAAGGATTTGATTATACCAGATATTGGGGAATAATTTGGAATTAAATTAAACTGTAGGGATTTGAGTATAAAGGGTTTTCTTGGAATATAATGGAATTAAATTAAACAAGTGAAATTAATCATATTCTTGTTTTCAGCAAAATATATTTTTCCAGGATAATTATTATATTATGATTTATCAATCAAATTGTGTGGCATGAGGATAATTATTATTGTATGATTAAACATGATGGTTTTTATATAGTTATGAAATGACAGTTTAGATGACTTTATGCCGAGTTCAGACAACTTTATGTTAAGTTCAGACGAATTATGCCGAGTTATGAAATGACAGTTTTATATAGAGATATGATATGACAAATTTTATATAGAATTGTGAACATGTCAGATTTTATACAGACTTGTGAAAATGAGATCATGTTACAAATTTATTATATGAATTGTATTATATGGTAGTAGAACCCTGATGGACTAGTTATGATTGAGAACACAATACCGTAGCTAGTATTACATGTAGTGCGGCCACACTATCAGGAAAGTGTAGGAATATGGCAGTCTATTGGCCCTTGAAGTGATGTATTGCAAGAGTGGGTTACCCACTGGATCTGAACCAGCTTGGGTGGGCAATCGTACTTTAGACATAACAGTTTCGACTTAGCCTAATAGGTCAGTCATGGCTAAGTCCAGCCTTTGGGTCGCACAACCCAATCATGGGGGATTATACATGATGTTATATGATAGTTCCATCAGGAAAATTCTTTTATGTATATATACGTAAATTTATGAAAACATGATTATCTATTAAGTTAAAGTATGTTTGAGTAGAAAATATGTATTTAAAATTATATAAGTGTGAGTTATAGTATATAAATGCCTTTTTCAATTAAAGTTAAATTAATGGTTATGTTTTACTTATATAAAAACTCATCTGCCACACACTAATGATAATTTATTCCATCTTACTGAGAGGTATCTCACCCTATTATTATCTAATATTTTTAAAATGTCATGAGGAGCATAATAGTAATCAGAGTAGCGCAATGGAAGCGTGAGTGGGATAGAAGGTTTTATTTAGAATAGATTTTTATTAAATTATGTTTTATGTAATTAGAATTTTAGGGGTGCTAATTGTGATATTAGAAATGATATTGTTATATTGGGATTATTAGTACTCTAGTAATTTGTATTGGAGGTCTTCCCCTGTATGAAATATTCAGGTCACTACAGGTGGTATTAGAGAATTTTAAATGAAATTTTATGGGTCGCTATAGTTGGTATCAAAGCCTAGGAAATAGGTTCTGTAGGCTCTAGGGATGATTATTACTAGAGTATAGGTATGAAGTAGGATGAGGATAGGAATGGGTAGGCTATGTGTTGTAAGAGTGATCGGGTATAGGATGCATAATGGAGTAAAATACAACATGTAAATTGGAATTTTGGAGTTTTGTCTCGTAGCTGAAAGCAAAAATTCATCGAGGGTTTTCTATGATTTTTCTGAAACAGTCAACAGTTCCAAAAAAGTCACGGTAAACTATTGACATTTTTCTCTTAGAATGTTGCACTATGATCTTGTCTTGTGTAAATAGTCACTACAAGGGATGAGCTACCATTTGCAATATTGGAATATGTGAAATAGAATTTTGTACATTTTTTGAATGTGCACCCCTTTGCACATTAGAGTGTACTTCTAGTTCTCTGTGGTTTCTTATGATTTAGTGCACGTGGATTTGAGAGCAACTGAAAGAATGTTACTTATCCTCGGATTTAGATGCTTAGAAATCCTAGGGGATTCTTTAATGGTGAAATCCTTGGGGATATTGATTATCTTAAGGTTTTATGAAGAGTTAGAGTTCTTTGGTATATGTTATTCTCTCTCGTGTTCCTTGTGCTTAAAGAAAATATTCAATCTTTCTATATTTCCATAACTTAGTCATGGGTCTTTAGATCACTTTCTAAGGAGAGCATAGGGTCAAAATTCAATTTCGATCTGCAATAAAAATGTCACGAAAGTAAAGTGTAGATTTTGTTCGAACAAAATAGGAAAAGACAATATTTGTACAGCCCATGAGTCAAGCATCCAATGAATTTAGAATTTCAAAGAGTGAGTATCTTTTTAATTGGTTAAAGAAAATGAGGCAAAAATAATGGGATAAATTCAAATTAAATGGGGCCACACACAAAAGGATATGAGAATAATTAATTCAGGTGAGTGTGAGAAGTTCTTGCAATAATAAATCATATTACTAGCCCCTATAAATGCATGCAACACCCAAGGGAATATCAACATGTAAAAGAGACTGCGATGCATAAGGTGTCTTAAGACTCCTCCTATGATTAGTCGGACAGTCATCTCAAATTTGGAAGTTACAATTCTTATATTTGTTTAATAAGATAATCTAGTATATTAAGTTGATAAGCTAAGGACAAATTTAGTTGGAAACCATCAAAGTTCTTTAATGTATGGAATTAGAATTCAAATAAACTAGCGCATATATATAGTATGGAAGCGAAACTTCCACAAAATAGTGTCAGATTGAAAGAGAACCCTTCAATTTGCAAGTGAAAAAGTTTGGATAGGGTATTTTGTTTGCTTGGAGGAGAAAACCCAGATTTGCAGCTAATGAAGTTAGATTCCCTTATTTGGTGGTTAGATGGATTTGGGAATGGTTGTCTTTGCTTTTGAAAATTTAAGAAAAGTACTCATTACAAAAAGTTAGCGAGATAAAGATTTGGTTGGGAATAAAAGAAAATTAGAATGGTAAGCTTATAGAGTTGGGTTTACAAATGAATAACAAACGTTCTTACAAGAGTCGTAGGTGATTTTGGGTTTGGATAAGAGGTGTGTAGTTGTGGCTTAATTTGCAAACGGTCATCCTGAGGTTGGAAGGAGGTCATATCCGGTTGTTCAAGATTTGGTGAGCAATGTGGAAAATTCAGTGGTTCTAAATGGGTATCGTTTTATACTGAAGCATTGCTAGTTAGAAGGGAAGCCTTCCTTTTGGGTTCATTCAAAAAAGGTTAATCAGTGAGAAAAGGTGGTTGAGGAAGTTGCTATTGAAATTGTTGCACCACTGCATTTTCAACCCACAACATGTTGAGTTAGTTGAAGAAGAAAAATAGTTGTGGTCTTTGTTATTCATCTCTTATGTTTGAGGTTGAATTCTTTCTGATAGTAGAAAAATAATGCAGTTTGTTATCAAGAGATTATTATTAACTTCCTAATGTTAATGGTATATTCAGTTATTTATTTATGGTGATTTCATTGGGGGCAAATCTTCAGAATTCTAGGATACCTTTGCTTAGGAAGCAAGTTTTAGGTTATTTAGGAAATTGATATTTTTGTTTAATTGAGTTTCTTAATTTAGTTTCCTATCTTCCAAGTATAGGTCTATGAAGGTCCGCATACATTAGTTTCGAGGGATGGTAATTGAGAATCAAAGTTGTTGGATATTGATCTTGTATCATTGTATGTAGGAATATTGCCCTGTCTTGCAGTTATGTTTTTGTACTTGGGGTTTCCACAAATTTTGTGGAGGTGATGTAGCATAAAGGAAGTCTAGGATGCACTAGTCTTGGTAAGTTTTCTCATATTTCTTTAAATCCATAGTTTTGAAATGAAGCAATTATTATGGAGGTTATGGAGGTTCATCATTTCCTTTTGTTTCATAAGTTGAATTGGAAGTCGATGATAAGGTCTCGGTTAAGAGTCATTTTGCAGATCAACCAATTGTACTAGGAAAATATTTGACAACTTTTGTTTAAGTTTTGGAGGTCACTTAACTTGGGTTTGGCCTATTGTATAAGGCTTCTATAATGCCCCAAACCCGAAACTAGGGTCCAGAGTGTTATTTGAAAAACACCTCTCATACCACCTCATGACACCCCGAACCTGCTAAGTGGGGCACAGGTGCCACGTGTTCCATTTACCTGAACCTGGCTCTATATCAATTACGCAGTGAAAATAACAACATATTCTCAATAAAATATACTAGAATTTCTATACCTACATATATCTTAAAAACATAATCCAACATCTAGTATTCCCAAATATTCACAACACTGAAAACATAAATATATTATAACCCCAAAATTAAAACCGTAGTTTATACCCTCTATTTCAATAGTGCTAACACACCCTTGAGCTCTCTAAGCTCAATCCCACGAAGGTCCTAAAAAGATGAAATTCAACTATCGGGTGGGACACATCTCAGTAAGGATGGAATACATTAAGCAGTGTGTGGCCAACATGAGATTTGTGTACAATATACATACATATTCATTATTCTCAAATGAAACCATAATTATAAAATCATTCTCTATTCCTAGTCAAACACATGTAAGGTATTTTACCAATGAGACTTACCAAGGATTGGGGTGATTACTTGCCCATACAAGTAACACCCTTCTGCTATGATACTTTAAGCAACCTATGGTCACATTTGAAGCATATTAGGGCACTTACCTTACTCAGCAAGCCCTCAAGTGATTAGTTTATCTTGTACTCACACATTCATACAAAATTTTACCAGCAGAAGTTCCCGAGAATAGGGAAGATTACCTGCTATACAAGTAGCTTTCCTCTACCCTAATACGTTATGCAGTCCATAGTTACATCTAATATCTATCAAGGCATTCGCCTTTCTCAGCAAGCCCTCGGGCGAAGAGTATACCCTGTCCTAAATACATGTAATAATACCATATATAATACATTTCTTTCTTTACTCTGTATCCGTTATTTCCGTATCATTTATTACATTCATATTCATATTCCATATTTCTTATAATCTGTTTCCATATCATTCTTGTCCATATCATGTTCTGTGATCTCCATATCATTCTTGTCCATATCATTTCTATTTGCCAATTTCCTTATAATCCATTTCCATGTTTCCATATCTTTCTTTACTATGATTTTCTTGAAATAGTCACCCCAGGAAAAACACAGAAACAACCACGAAATCCTGTATCTAGATCACAAAACAAAACTTCAAATATTTTTTTTTTCCTATATTCTGGTATTGTTTCCCGTTGCACTCTAGAGTCTACAGAACCTAGCAACCTAGACTCTGATACCAAATTGTAACGATCTCAAAAATTATATCATTTTTCATTTTTTTTATATATCAATATATATATTACTTAAATATCCCTACTATAGACTCTCAGGCCTCAAATAGGCACTGAAGTATTTCTCTAGATAGTGGGCACACCAATGCAACGGAAAACATAAATCACATAACCACAAATGTATATACAATACCAGAATCCAGTAATTTTCCATGTTATATTTACATATACTAGTATCGTTTTCCCAAAACTCACCAACTTACCCTAAGCACAGAGCAACCAAGGGACTCTCTAACCACGAGCCTGATCTGCTCGCCTAGTTGGCTCACCTGAAAAATGTTAAAATGATGGGATAAGTCGACGCTCAATAAGTGGAAATATGCTATTACTAGTGTGTGACGACCAAGTTGCATATTGATAATAATAACATTTGAAACTGTAAAGCTGGTAAATCGGTATAAATAAATTTTACATTAATCATAGCTTAAAATATAACTATATCATCTGAACTTTCTATCTTTTGTACTGCTAATATCATACTATATACATTAAATGCTATAAAACTGTATACACATATATAACTATGCTTTTCCTTGGAAATCTGTATGTCATGATTTGACCCCTCATGACAGGGTTGTGTGGCCCGTAGGAGAGACTTAACGCTAGTCGACCCTCCAGGTAAGTCACTATACTCTACACTACCTCAGTCCGGCCAAACTACAACCACTCCTAAGCACGGAACTAGAACTACTACCTCGTCAAACCAGGCCCCTCAACCCAACTAGGGAGCGCCATCCTCTCCGAGCATGGTTTGACTGTACCCACACACTATCTGAGATATGTGGTTGCACTCTATTCTGTATGTAGCAACGGTACCGTGCTCTCTAGACTGTCAAGTCTATAATATCTCATAAGGGATTTGATACTATATAAATATATATACTATAATTATCTTTGCTGTTTTATCATGTTTCCAAATTAACCATAACATTATAATTCTGTACTGTAAATACTGTAATATCTAAACAACATGTCTGTAGCATCTTGATGCTATAACTATATATTATGTCTGTATAAACTGTCTGTATAAACTGAGTGTTATGGCATTAGGAAAACATGACATTTTGTAAATACTGTATATACTGATTTGAGTAAACATCTGTGTACATGTATATACATCTGTCTGTGTAAATATTTGAATATATACTGATATGAATAAAATTGTAGATGTACATATGCTCGTATATACTATATAACATGATATTTTGAGAAAAAACTACATAAGATTCTATATCAGATAATATCTACTCAAGCCACACATTCTTTAATACTCTTATTCTATAAAACTACATAATAACTGGTATACATGCATATAAAATCTCTAATAATATAAGTAAAATCTCCTAACATAGCATATTTCTCTTACATAGTTTATGAAAAGCCCTCACTGAAATCTGACACTACATCCGCAGGGTTCTTCATTCAACACCCTGAAAACGACATCCCCCAGAACAAAACATCAATGTTTTCCTACATACAACATTTCCTATAACTATAGGGAAAACATATTGTGAATAAAACACCTTACCCTGAATTTGGGATGAATTTCAAACCAGTTCCACCGATGATCTGATTCGGCAGACTTGCAGAGAACTTCGCCAGGAGCGTCGTGGTGGTTCTAGATCGTCGATCCGATGAGAGACGGGGCCAGGATCGAAGAGAGAAGGAGAGGGGTGCATTTTAGAGAGAGAGAAAGGAAAGATTTGCGCTAAATTTCTATCAAAAATACGAGTTTTAGAAATTTATAGAGCTAGATTCGTCGACGAGACATGTCATCTCATCGACGAGTCCTTAAGGAATTTTGTCAACGAACTTCCTTCCTCATCAATGAATTTCAGACTGCTCCAAGAACCTCTCTTGGTACTTTCTCGTTGACAAAACCTGTCCTCGTCGATGAGCTCCTCTTATATCCTCGTCGACGAATCCCTTGTGTTCGTCGACGAGGACCCTTCTAATTTTTTCGAGTTATTACATCCAAAATGCAATGTCGTCGATGAAGTCTGCTACCTCCTTCTATTTCGCTTTCCATTTCCCTCCCTCTTTATTATTTAAATACCATTATTTTTCGGGTCATTACAACCCTTTCCAGCACAATCAACCTTCCCATCTCCACACTATATCTAAGACGTGTGGGTGCACTAGTTCCACCAAATATATCCGCAACAGTATTGTGCCCATTTTCCAATTTGCCAGTTTCTAGTTTACCAGAGTTCTCAAACCATACATTGTCATTTAACAATCCCAAACACATGCATAATAAACCATATCCCATTTTGATTATCAATACATTTCCAGTATTTCTTGCATCACGTACATATATCATAGTTCAACACAGAAATTTCCTTTTACTTATGCCACACAATTTAACAACATATAATCATACGTTTACTGAAAATAAGTCAACCATAATCATCGTTAATACACTAAAAATATACATTTAATTTCTTACATAATTAACTAGAAATTTTTCCATTTTATCTTTCCTTTTTCGCAAATATAACTAGTAATACAGCCCTAAGCTCAGAAATTTACCATTTAAACAGTTGGCTTTTCATAACTCACATAAAAATCATATACATATATCAATAAATTTTCCATTTTTACTGATTAATTTCATAAAACCCTGATTTAATATATTCCCCTTACCTTCTTGAACTACGCCGGTAGGGACCCCGAAACGATACCTGTGGCACCCACCCAAATCCTAATTAAAAAACCCTAATTTATCAACTTAAATCCCCAAACAACACTCATTAAATACTTCCTAAGCTTCATATACCTCAATCTAACAATAAACTCTAAAATAACTCACTTACCCTGATTTTGGGATGGTACCCCAAAATCTCAAATCAACGATCTGCTCTAGTAACCTTACAGAGAATGATCTCATGAACCTCATGGTGGTTCTGGATTATCAAAATAGACCTTAATGGAGTAAGGATCGAAGAAATACGAGGGAAGAACCGTAGGGTTTCGTGAGAGGGAGAGAAAGAAAGAAAATTTTGATTTCATATAAGAAACACTTGCAGGACTTTTCTTTATATCACCTCTGCAAAGGTTTTCTTAGCCTTTCAGAAAATCGTCGCCGATTTTCTCTTTGACTGACCCTATTTTTACCGTTTAACCCATTACTGACTCGTGGTAACTCCACAAAACCGTCGCTGGTCTTCTCTTCATTCCAGAAAATCGCCGTCGATTTTCTTTTCTCTCTCTCTCTCTCTTTTTCCCGAGTCTCTACAGCTTCCACCCATAACAGGGTCAAGAAAAGTGGATGTACAGAGCTTATGGATGTTTGAGGTTTGGACTAATGTAGTGGGTGTAATGAGATTTTGGTGATGTATTTCAGTGAGTAGTAGAGTCAAGGATGCATGTGCGTAGAATAAATGAAAACGTCCATGTTAGGTAGTGAATTAAATTTTAATAAACTTATGTTTGGATCTATAGGCGTGTGTGCACACAGGAATATAATATCTCGGTATAGGACAATAATAAATTAAGTTTGAGTGCTGCTTATGATGATGAGTTTCCTATTGTCTTCATGGATAATACAAGAGTTTTTCAAGATTGGTACCCACCTTTGTTTTTTTTTTTTTTTTTATATGAAAATTATAATTATATAGATCAAAATGGATATGTACATCAACACTGGGCATACCCAGGATTAAGAAGCATACAGCTCCATCCACAGCATTGACCAATTACATCAAACCTGGGCATATCCAGGGGCCTTTAGGCCATAATCAAATTTCTCTTCCCTTACATTAAGTAACTACCACTCAATGATACATCAAACAACCTCTCAAGGGCAAAGGAAGGGAAATTTATCATATATTACTCTAAACATGTGTGATTTGATCACTTTTATAATGGCATACAGATGAGTGATAATCCCCTCAAATCTCCTTTTGTTCCAAAAATGCCAAATCCAATACAGTGTAATGGCGAGACATGCTTTCTTTGCTGTAGCTTGCACACTTGTGCCTCTATTGTCCTTTTGGATCCACTTAAGACTGGCTTGAATGGTTGTCATAGCTCTAGTGAAACCCATCCAACCCTTTATCATACATCAGAGGATACTTTACATTTAAAAAATAGATGATCTAAATTCTCCTCTATCACACCACACAAACCACACACTCCATCATATGCCCCTTCTTTGAGTTTATCGCTGATCAATAACTTGCCCTTTGTAGCTAACTAGAGAATAAAAACATATTTAGGATCACAAATATTCTTCCAGATTATTTGATGCCATGGTACATTGCAGTTCTTCACTCTCCAGAAATTGTAGGCTTTAAAGCATTGAAATTTTCCCTCCACTACTATAACAACTCAACCCTCTATGTGGGCCCGGAGTGCTACTAATCCATTCATTTACTTGATAATCCACATTCTAATATCATGTACGCAGCAGAAAACATAAATATAATCTCCACAAATATAGTCTATTTCTATCTATAATCCAAAATAACAATTCATCATTTGTATTCTCATATATACACATGTCTCCAAAAACATTCAGTATTCACAAACACCAGTATATTTCACAACCATCCATATCTTAAAAGACTTAACACTTTAAACATAAAACATAACTTACATACAACCCAAAATATCAGCTAAGTATATGCCCTTTCTTTTCTATATCCCAAAAATGCTATATCCAACTCGAACTCTCTAAACTCAACCTCGTGGAGGTCCTGAAAAAGATTAGTTCATATTCGGGTGAGACACATCTCAATAAGTGAAGAAACATTATATTAAAACAATGTGTGGCTGACATGAAGTTTGTAAATAACATAAGTATACATTTTCATCATTTGCAAATCATTAGCATAATTTCCGAAAGCATTTCCTGTTCCTAATCAAACACATGCAAGACATTTTACCCACGAGATACCCAAGGATAGGGGTGATTACCCACCCATACAAGTAGCACCCATTTGCTCTGATACTTTAGGTAACCCAAATGTCACAACTGAAGCATACCAGAGCACTCACCTTACTCAGTAAGCCCCTAGGTAGTGATGTAAGCTCGTACTCACATAATTCATACAAAGGTTTACCGGCAAAGACCCCGAGAATAAGGAAATCTACCCGCCCATACAAATAGTTTCCCTCTACCCTAGCACGTTATGCAACCTAGTGCCACACTTGATACTTACCAGAGCACTCGCCTTTCTCAACAAGCCCTCGGGCGAAGAGTTTGCCCCAACCAAACGTAACATGCTCTACTAGCATACATACAGATAATACCATAATACATTATTCTGCTTGTCGTTATCCTATAATTCTTGAATGTTCATGTTCTTAGCTTAAACATTTCATAGCATTTCACTTTACGTGGCTCATTCCATTTCACATTGTTCACATTTCATATTTCCTTATCATTCTCATTGTCTTTTAATTACAACAACTCCCTTTTGGCTATTATTTCTACAGCTCCCTTTTGGCTGTCATTAACATGATCTACAGTTCCCTTTTGGCTGTCATTAGCATAATCCACAACACCCTTTTGGCTGTCATAAGTATAATCCACAACACCCTTTTGGTTATCATAAATGTGATCCACAGCTCTCTTTTGGCTGGCGTAAACATGATTTACATTAACAAACACATGCGTCATATTCCATATAACATTCATTTCAGTGCATTTTCTATATAACATGCATCTCATACATATAAAATAGTCCCATACAAGGTTCAATTTACTCATGCCACACTATTCAGCAGTAAAACTCATTTATATGTATTCCCCGTAAAATAAGCCAACTTGCATTTAACATTGATATACTCAAAATATACCTTTATTATCTTACATAATTATCTTGAAAATATCTTTCACTTTTATCAGTTCATTTTCGC
Organism: Malania oleifera; assembly: GCF_029873635.1. Classification (NCBI taxonomy): domain Eukaryota; kingdom Viridiplantae; phylum Streptophyta; class Magnoliopsida; order Santalales; family Ximeniaceae; genus Malania; species Malania oleifera. The sequence continues at coordinate 50,415,431 of NC_080426.1, forward strand.
ATATACGTATCTAATAAACAGCCATAAATTCGGAAAACATAATTTAAAAGGTTGACATTTTAAACCCATACCAAAACATATACACGTATATATAGCACAATTCAATTTTCATTAAATTTATAAAAATTTTAATTTAATATATATTTTCCCCCTTACCTAGTTTCTTGAACTACACCAACAGGGACCCCAAAAAGATGCCTGCAGCGCTCATCTAGACCCTAAAATAAAAATCCTAGTTCCATTAAATAAACTTTAAATAAAATACTATTTTAATATTTCCTAAGCCCATAAATTTCAAATAAATAATTATACCCTCAAATATAACCAATTTACTTAATTTCCCAAATCCCACTCTCGCTTTGGAGTGAGGTTTAGGAAACCCAAATTGGAAATTTACTCCAACCAAAATGACGACGATCGCGACAAGGACCCCGTGGTGGTGTTTGATCGTTGATTTAATAGAAAATTTAAGGAGAAATTGAGAAAATAGGGAAAAGTTAGTGGTGCCGAAGCCATTCCTACGACAAATATGCTCTGGTAGAAATGTCGGTGGTGGAGCTAGGAACCCAATAGTACCTTCTGTTTCCCAATCGACCGAATATCCATCGATAAATAGAGGAGAAAGAGGAGGAAGATGAAGGAGAGAGACGAAGAGTGAGAGACTGAAGAGAGGCGCAGGGGCGAGAGTTCTAGAGAAACAGAAAGATGAAATTGAAATTTCAGTTGCAATCTGACTTTGGATTGCATTAGGATTGCATTTAATACACTTTAAATATTATATTCGTATTATATTATTACATTAGTATTATATATCCCATCTTCTAATTCACATATCTTAATTGAACTATTACTTCATTATCTTATTTAATTAATTTAGTTTAACGATATATAATTAATTAATTAATTAATTTTTTTTCATACTATTCCTTTTTATTTGTTTAATTAATTAATTAATTCAATATTGTTTAATTAATTAATTTATTAATAGAATTATTGTTTTCCTAATTATTTAAATCATTTTAATTTTCCAAGTCTTTACAACTACCCATTTATTAAGCTGGATTTCTATCAAGCTTTTACCACCAATTTGATCCAGCAGTTTGTCCTTGATCTCGATCAGTTTCTTGATTAATGGGGAGTCTTCATGCTTGGCCGAAGCATCCTAGAAGCAGCCCCCTCTAAGACAAACATGATTTATCCATTTGGACCACAAAGAGTCCTTTTTGTCCTGTAGATTCCATAAAGTTCTGGTGAGCAGTGCAGCATTCCAGCTTTTAATGTCCATAACTCCAAGCCCTCCTTCCTTCTTTGGTAAACAAACCTCCCTCCAGGCAACAAGGGGTCTTCTCCTACCAACCCAAAGAGAGGCTCTACATAGTTTAACCACTTGATTGATCACTGCTTTATGGATGGGAAAGATAAACAGCCAGAAACACTCTACTCCCTGAACTAGTGAATTTAGTAGCTCCAATTTCCCAGCATATGACAGAGTCTATCTTGGCCAAGAGCTAATCATATTACCAATCTTACAAATAAGGGGAGAAAAATGTGCTACATTCAACCTTGTCAAGGCCAATGGAATGCCCAGGCAATGGAAAGGAAGGTCCCCACATGGAAAACTAAACAACCTCAAAATCTCATCACGATCACTGTCTGTTATACCTGCACACTAAATATTAGACTTCAACATACTAGCCTTCAGCCTAGAGCACTCTAAAAATAAATCAATGCACTTCATTATCTTATTAACAGATAAGACGTCTCCCTTGGAAAATAGAATCAGATCATCTGCAAATGCTAGATGGGAAATCTTTAGTTCAACACATTTCAGGTGGAATTTGAAATTAGGATTGTTTTTCAGAGATTTCAGAATTATAGATAGGTACTCCATACATATTACAAACAAAAGTGGAGATAAAGGGTCCCCCTGTCTAAGACCCTCCCTACCCTCAAAGAAACCATACAACCCTCCATTGATGGATATAGAATATAATGTGGTGCCAATACATTGCATGATCCATCTTATCATAATCTTTGGGAATTTCAACTGTTCTAGCATATCCCTAAGGAAATCCCATGACACTGAATTGTAGGCCTTCTTTAAATCAATCTTGATCATACATTTAGGGGAAATCCTCTTCCTCGTATATTTCCTCACCAGTTACTGGACTAGGAAGATGTTTTCAATCATGTACCCACCTTCGTTTTTATTGTAGGATAAGATTGTTGCCGAGGTTTCCTTGTGGAGTTCTATGTTGGGAGGTTTTAAAAGCGATCACAAAGGTATTGGGGATTTAGGCTTAACAAATATGTCAAGAATTATTGGATTCTTAGTTGTCGTGGTATTGCTAATATAATTCCCTACTGTGAAGTCTAATGTACTGCTTGAGCATTCCTTTCTTTTAAAGTTTATAGTTACATTCTAGATGAAGGACCTTATTTAATTGGCCAAAATGCAAAACTGAGTATGCGTTTATTGTGAGTACTCAGTAGGAATATGTTCTGTGGTGATTCCAATAAATAAATAATGATAATTATTAGTTAAATAATATAATATAATATAATAATATAATATTATAATAATAATATATTTCGTCTTACTGAAAGGTGTCTCACCCCATCGAAATATCAACTTTTTAGGGCCTTTAGAGAGTTGAGCCTAGGAGCTCTAGGGCGGGACTTAGACAATCTCGCCAAGGGTGAGTGTGGGCAGGATAATGTTTTGTTTATGTTAGATGTTTTTTGGACATTTTGGGGTGGACACATGTTTATTTTGGGACTTGTTGATGCCAAGGTTGGGTTAGCTCTCTGGTAGTTATGGCTGTAGAAAAATACTTTGCTTCCGTTGTTTATCAATTAAATTATAGACAATGATATTTTGGACCCCATTGGGTCCTTAATAATTTTACAAATAAGTTTTAAGGGCATGTGTTTGTGAATGATGTGGATATGATATAGGATTTTATGAATCTTATGTATTTGTTTTCGGAGCATTACAATTCTAGTATTAGAGCCTAGGTTGCTAGGTTCTACAGACTATAGTAGAATATACTACCAGAGTATAGGCATGGGTTAAGGAAAGGATAGGAAAGGGGTATTAGGTTTTGTCTTACAGTCTGGAGGCAAGAATTTCATGACGATTTTTTGTGATTTTCCTAAGGCGACGGTTTCACGAAAATTATGACATACCATCAATGGTTCTATTTCTGACCAGTAAGATTGAAACCTGAGATTGGGAATTTGGAGGGTTATTAGTTTATTATTTGGAGAAAGTCTAAGTATTTTAGTATGAGAGTGTAGTGAATTTTATGATTGTAGTGAATTGATGGTATGGGTCTTGTTCCAGTAGTAGGGTTCTAATAAAAGTATTTATTGTACTATTTTTAGAATGGATCACTGAGATAAGAACATGGACGCTGGAGGGGATAATGACTTAGGGGCTTCTAGTGAGGATGACATTGATACCTCCACATTGCTGTGAGGTTTAACTCGATAGGTTAGAGCAGAGATGAGGTGAGACTTTAGAGGTCAAGATGGGCCACCCGCAGACCAGGGCTACTCTATTGAGCAGTTTATTTGGATAAATCCCCCGACATTTGCGGGATGAGCTGACCCGATAGCTATAGAGGACTAGGAGCAGGAGTTGGAGGAGATATTGATTGTCCTACGCTGCACAGAGGAACAGAGGGTACAGTATGCCACTTTTAAGTTAGTTGAAGAGGCTAAGCGATGGTAGCGAGTCGTAAAGCTAGTCGAGAAATAGAGGCTAGGACATGTAGCTCTGACTTGGGGTCATTTTAAAGAAATATTCTTTGATAGATACTTCCCCACTTCCGCCGGGGATGCGAAATCAGAGGAGTTCATGAATTTGACTCAGGGTCACTTGATCGTACAACAGTACGCAGCCAAGTTCGTGGAGTTGTCTTGCTTTGCCCCCTACATGGTCCTAGATAAGCCAAAGAAAGCACAGAGGTTTGAGATAAGGGATCTACAAGCATATAGTGGCATTCCAAGTTCAGGTTTTCTCAAAGCTGGTGGATAAAGCCACGGTTTTGGAGACCAGTCTGTAGGGGAGTGTGGGGATGGCAAATTAGAGGAAGAGGCCCATGCCTCCAGGTTTTCAAGCCGGTCTAAGTCAGGGTCCGTGGAGGAAGAACAATAATAGTGTGGGCTAGAGACCAGCAATGGGGAATTAAGTGGGACCAGGTGATCTGTCATGCCCTCCATGCCCCAAGTGTAACAGAAGGCATGAGGGGAGATGCCAAAGGGAAATGAGGACTTGCTATTTGTGTAGCAAACCCGGCCACCTTGCACAGGAATGTCGGGCACCGCCAATCAATGCTATCCCCATTAGCCAGTTTTGGGGAGATGGTCAAGCATCCCGAGGCGGGCAGCAGAGGAACATTGCCCCGGCACGGGTCTATTCTCTGACGTTGGGAGAGGCAGAAAAGGCAAATGACGTGGTGATAGGTAATATTTCAATTATGTCAAATAAAGTCGTTGTTTTGTTTGATTCAGGGGTACACATTCCTTCATAGCACGAGAGTTTATCAAAATATGTGGGATGGAAACACATCCTTTGGATGTTGATCTATCGGTGGCCATAGCGAAGAGGACCGTGGTAGTGTGTATAAGGATTCTTAAAGGTTATCTAATCAATATACTGGGGAGAACACTGCTGGCCAATCTAGTGGTTTTTGACATGCACAATTTTGATATAATTCTAGGGATGGACTGGATAACATCCAACTATGCCAATTTTGATTGTTATAAGAAAAAAGTAGTGTTCAAACCTCCCGAGGAGGTGGAGTACATATTCGTAGGGATGTATGTGCATGCTTCGCCACCAATTCTATTAGCTATACAAGCTAAAAGGCTACTCCTGGATGGATATCAGGGGTACCTAGCTTGTGTAAAAGAAGCACTAGAGAGAGAATCAAGATTTGAGGATATCCCGATAGTAAGGGAATTTCCTTATGTGTTTTTGGAGGATTTGCCGGGGTTACCTCCCGAGCATGAGGTGGAGTTTGCTATCGACTTATCCCAGAGGACAACGCCGATTTCTAAGGCTTCATACAAAATGACTCTAGTAGAGTTGAAAGAATTAAAAGAACAGTTACAAAAGTTGTTGAACAAGGGGTTTATCAGGCCAAGTGTATCACCCTGGGGCGCATCAGTGTTGTTCGTTAAAAAGAAGGACGGGTCGATGAGGATGTGCATTGACTATCAAGAAATAAATAAAGTAACAGTTATGAACAAGTATCCACTTCCTCGTATAGATGATATGTTTGACCAACTTCAGGGATCACAGGTGTTCTCTAAGATTGATCTTTGATCCAGGTACCATCAGGTGAGAGTTAAGGCAGAGGATGTACCTAAACTGCGTTCTGAACTCGGTATGGCCATTATAAATTTTTAGTTATGCCCTTTGGATTGACTAATGCCCCTGTTGCATTTATGGACCTCATGGACAGAGTATTTCATGAATATTTGGATCAGTTCGTAGTGGTGTTTATTGACAATATTCTAGTATATTCAAAGAGTCATGAGAAGCACGAGGATAATTTGAGGGATGGTACTTTAGGTGTTGAGAGAAAGGAGGTTGTACTCTAAATTCAAGAAGTGTGAGTTGTAGTTAGAGCAAGTTGCATTCCTCTAGCACATGATATCTAGGGGTGGTATTTCTATGGACCTGAGTAAGATAAAGGTAGTGGTGGACTGGGTAAGATGTCCACAAGATCATGAGTTTCTTGGGATTGACAGGATATTACGTAGAGGGTTTTTCCAAGTTGTCTGGCCCTATGACAAAGTTGACCAGGAAGAATATAAGATATGAGTGGATAGATGAATGCGAGTAAAGTTTTCAGGAATTAAAGCAGCGACTCGTCACTGCACCGGTATTGACCATTCCTTTAGGAGAAGGGGGTTTTGTTACTTATAGTGATGCGTCCAGGAAAGGGCTTGGGTCCGTGCTAATGCAACGAGAGAAAGTAATTGCGTATGCTTCTCGGCAACTCAAGGAGTACGAGCAGAATTACCCAATGCATGATTCAAAGTTAGCAACGATGGTTTTTGCATTAAAAATTTGGAGACATTATTTATATAAGGAAAGATGTAAAATATTCACAGACCACAAAAGCCTGAAATACTTCTTCACCCAAAAGGAATTGAATATGAGACAAAGGAGATGACTTGAATTAATTAAATACTATGACTGCACCATTAATTACCACCCAGGAAAAGCTAATGTGGTAGCTGATGCTTTGAGTCGGAAGTTAGGGAACACGTTAGTCTCGGTGATAGTAGCTCAATATCAAATCAGAATGGATTTGGAAATATTTGGTGTGGAGATAGTAGAAGGAAATCACCAGGTGATCATTTTTAGTTTGGTAATCCAACTGACCCTACTGGAATAGATTAAAGTGGCACAAATGACAGATGCAGAACTAGTGAAAATTAAGGGTAAGGTATAGAGGGGATCGGAAACAGATTTTAATATCTCAGATGATGTGATTCTCATATTTCAAACCAAGCTTTGTGTACCAAATGACGTGACTCACTCTAAAAATGAGCAGCTCGGAAGCTATCCCAAGTATAGGAGTTCTATCATGTAATATTTAGCCCAAAGGCTAGATTGTCTCCTTAGGGAATGCAATTTAATCTCAAATTTTATGTAATTCCAATTAGAAAATAAGAAACAAAAAGGGCATTGAACACAGTTCCAATTTGGGTTTTCTGGATTTTTGAGATTTCTTTTGATAAATTAGACAAACATGCAATTTAAATTCTAATTCCTAACATGCCATGAAATTAACAACGAGAAACGGAAAACCTATGTTAACAACCGAACAAGAATTGAAACATGCGTTGAACTTCGAAATAAAAACTAAAGCTAATAATTTTTCTATGTAATTAAAACAAGAAATAATAAAAAAGACTCAATCAAACACAAACGCAAACAATAATCGAACTTTTAACAAAATCAAGAACTTGAATCAATATCAAAATTTAAATGCAAACAAGAACTTGAAAAAAAATTTAAAGTTTTAACAACTTAAACAATAACTAAACACGATAAAAATGGGAATTTTAATAAGATTAACCCTAAACTAAATCGAACTTCAACAAACAAAATTCAAAATTTAAGGAAAACTACTAATTTAACTTCTAAAAAAATATTTTTTTTTTCTTTTTGTATTTTATTAATTTTCTTTTCAAGAACTAAATCAGACTTTAATCAATTAAATAAATAACTCAAGCAATAATTAAATCTAATGCTAAATTTAATTGAGAGAAAAAAAAAACATAAAAAAGCTTTAATAATAATAATAATACCCAAACAAAAATTCACAAATTTAAAACTTTAACTAAACTCAATTGAAAAATAACAATACTTATTTAAATATTTAAAGCAAGAATAAAATAAAAACTAAAGAAGATGAAAGGAAAGAAAAAAGAGAAAGAAGGGAAAAGAGAATGAGATACAAAGCTGCCCGTGGTAGCTCGGGTTGCTACTATAAAGGAGTTGCAGGAGAGCAGCGGCTGTGGCACAGGAGGCTCTCGAGTTGCTGGGCTTGCAGACAGCAGCAATGGAGATTCTCGGGTTGGCTTTGGATGGCAGCACACAATAGAGCAGGAGTAGCAATGAGGCTCTCGGGTTGCTGGGCTTGCAGATAGCAGCAAGCAGGCAGGGGGTCTCAAGTTGGGAGGGAACACAACAGCAGCAAAAGGGAAGGCTCAGGTACAGCAAGGAGGGGACTGCAGCTGGCCGTGAAGTTCAGACAGTAGTAGGGGCTGCCATAATGGCTGAACGTGTGGAGGGAGCTCAAGCTTCGGGTAGCTGTAGGGGCTAGTCGTGGTGACTAAAGGAACAACAACAAGGAGAGGTCTTCTGGAGTGGTCTGGCTGAAGCAGCCACACGCAGCCGGGTAGTAGCTATAGAGGATAAGGGAAGTAAGGGAGAAAGAGATGGAAGGAGAAGGAGAAGGAAAAGAGAAAGGGAGAAGAGAGAAAGGAAGAGAGGAGAGGAGTTGGGGCTGAGAGAAAAGGAAAAAGAGAAGAGAAAGGAAGAGGGAAGAGAAGAGAGGGAGAAGAAAGAAGGGTCCGAGGGGAGCTAGGGGCTCTTGTTGCTGGAAAAAGAAAAGAAAGAATATAAAGGGGGATGGGGAGGCTGCCCTACGCCCACAGATGGGGGATCCAGACCTGGCTGCATGGCTGGGTCACATCAGGTAAGGTTTAATTTTTTTTTTCTATTTCTCATTTTTGCTTTTTTTTTTTTCAGCGAACGAGGCCAATTTTGACTCTTTTGGAGCCTGTATCTCTTGAAACTTAAAACACAAAAGTCGTAAAACACTTTCTTGGTTTTCCATAGAATTTTGAATCATCTTTATCAAAGCTCGAATGAGAAAATTATGAACGGATTGCGAAGTAGCATCGATTTTAGCTTCCAATAATTGCCCTGCAATAAAAAAATACCAAAAATTCATAAATTACCCAATAAAACCAAAATATTATAAATAAGACATGATGTTGAAATATTGACAATAATTAGGTATTTAATTAAAAATATAAGCCTCAATGCATGAATTAAACCACCTAATTATACAATTTAAGCGTGTAATCACACCCCCCAACTAACGTTTCGCTAGTCTCTAGCAAATAATGTGAATGAATTCCAGGGCGGTATCCACAAATACTAACTCCAACAAACATGAAATGAATGCACATGCGACACAACCATACCATTTCACACACAAGAATATAACCAAATTTCACACCAACTCATTTATATTCAATGCACACAACTCTGAAGCATGTCACTCATGCAAGTTTCATCATTATATAGCAATTAAGAACAATATACTCATATGAAGTTAACCAGCGTACAATTCAGAGTTAATGCGGTCATATAAATTCGAGTATAAACAGGTGAAATCTCGAGAAATGTGTGATGTGTGTGCTCGTTACACCTAGGATACTAGTGGACACCTACAGAATGATCGTTTTGACTCGGCCTAACTGGTATACTCTAAAAAACACTCAAAAGGATAGGTTCACTCATCATATGTGAGGAGTGTCGCGATCAAACATCCCACATATTGCAAGGAACAAATGCTAAATGTATGGAGTGGACTAGTCTGAAAAGGATCTAACCTATTTGTGAGGTGTCAAGTCCTTCACCCTAACATCTTCTCACCTACTCGACATATCCAACCAAGACCACCCTAGATCAACTTATTCACAAACTTGGCGTGATTACATCTGAGGCATTAAGCGTTTGAAGAGTCTTCATATATGGAAAACATGTGTCGTGTCCATGACTCTTTATGCATTTCTATGGAGCAGGTATTAATCTTTCATTTCATGTGCATTTCTAATTTTCTTATTCTTTCTTCTGCTCTTTTTCAATTTTTGTCTTTTATCGATCAATTAGGACAATCATTACACTTCTTTTATTGTCTTCATGCCACCAATGGGAATTAAGCTCAAATAGTAATGCATGAACTAAGTCTATCTCTAGGGGTGGTTCAGCCTTCACATCTTGAGTAAGCTACAAGACCTAGGTTTCCATCTCCCTACTAGCTGTCACCTCTAGGCCAGTAAGTCAAAAACATAGACTAGTGTACAAAGAATATCTAGAAAAAAAAAAAAAGGAAAGTTGAGTTTCATGAACTCTGAGCTGACGTCAAAAACTCAAAAGAACGATAAGTGACTCAACAATAGCTTACAAGGTGTCATAGTCGCCACAGGCGCTCTCTAAGTGCTCACAAGGAAACCTAAGTACAATAAATCATGTGAATGTGTCTGTTCAGCCTTATGAGATACCATATAAATACAGGAGTTTATATAGCCAAATTAACACGAGTGTACTACCAATCAATTCTTCGTGGAGTTACAAAATCATATAAAGAGAAACTACACATAAATGACCCTAAGTGTGTAATTCTTAGGTTATATGCAAGTATATGAAGGGTATATCTCAGTGTTAATCATGGCATAATCGTTTATCCTCAATACTCTTAATTTTTTTTATTTTTTTATTTTTTTTATTAATTAATATAAAACCTAGTAAGTAGACATACACACATACAAATTCTCACCCCCCCCCCCAACGAAAGTGGAACATTGTCCTCAATGTGAAAGTATAGGGGAAATAAAAAAACTGTGCACGAGTGAATAAACTAATAGAAAATCACTACCAATTAATGCAACACAAAAAAGAAAAGAAAGATGCAAATAAGAACAAATAAAACGAAAAGAAAAATAAAAAAATGAAAAATAAAAACAATAAAATAGAAAGGTCAGAGGACTCCCCTAGGGTATTGTAGAAGTAAGATCTCTTCATGTGGATCGAATGGAGTCATGAAGGGCTTTAGACGCTATCCATTGACTGTGAAGCGGTTGCCACTCTTTGGATCTACAATCTCTATCGCGCCATGAGAATGAACTTTTTCAACGATGTATGGGCCACCCCATCGGGACTTCAGTATCCTAGGAAACACATGCAATTGGGAGTCACAGAGAAGCACTTGCTGAGAAGGGAAAAGTTGTTTGTCTTTGATTTTCTTGTCATGCAGCAACTTCATCCGCTCCTTAGCTAAGCGGGCATTGTCGTAAGCTTCCCTCCTAGATTCTTCAAGCTTACATACCTGCAATTTCCTTAAACTTTTGGCATCATCAAGTGAAAATTTAATCTGTTTTATAGCCATAAAGCACGATGCTGAATTTCAATAGGTAAATGACATGTCTTACCATAAACTAACCTGTAGTGAGACATCCCTAAGTTTGTCTTGAAAGCAGTTTGGTAGGCCTAGAGTGCATCAACAAGTTTTTCTGACCAGTCTTTTCGATTAGGACGCATGGTTTTCTCAAGTATGATTTTGATCTCTCTGTTAGCCAATTTAGCTTGACCATTTGTCTAAGAGTGGTAGGGAGCATAGACTTTATGGGTCACTCCATACTTTTGCATGAGTTTTTCAAAAGTTTTGTTACAAAAATGCAACCCTCCATCACTAATGATCGCCTTGGGCATGCCAAAACGTGCAAATAACTCCTTGAGAAAACGGATGACAACCTTGTGGTCATTTGTTTTACAAGGTATAGCTTCCACCCATTTTGAAACATAGTCCACAACAACTAAAATGTAAGAATGCCCAAAAAAGTTCGGGAATGGTCCCATAAAGTTGATTCCCCAATAGTCAAAAATTTCAAGAGTCAAAATAGGAGACATAGGCATTTCATTCTTTGCTGTAATTTTCCCTAATTTTTGACAATCCTCACAGGTTTTACAAAAATTCTCTACATCTTTGAACATAGTAGGCCAGTAAAGGCCACTTTGCAAAATTTTTGAAATAGTTTTCTTTGAGGTAAAGTGACCTTCACATGCTCCACTATGACAAAAATGCATCACAGAAGTGAATTCATCATCAGACACACATCTACGAACCAACTAGTCAAAGCAGTATTAAATAGATATGGATTGTCAAAATAATAATGTCCTACCTCTGCAAGGAAGTTACGCTTATCCTGAGTTAACCACTGTTCTGGCATTCAGTCGATGACAAGGTAATTCACAATATCAGCAAACCACGGAGTGCGTGACACTGCAAAAAGATGCTCATCAATAAAATCATCATTTAAGGGAGAGGGAGATACAAATACATCAGCTAGCTGCAAATGAGAGACATGGTCAACTACAACATTCTCCACGCCCTTTTTATCTCGAATAGTGATGTCAAATTCCTGGAGAAGTAGAATCTATCTGATCAACCTAGGTTTAGCATTCTTCTTTGCTAACAAATATTTTAGAGCAGAGTAATTAGTAAAAATAATAACAGGTGATCAAATGACATAAGAATGAAATTATTTTAAGGCAAATACAACAGCTAACAATTTCTTCTCAGTGGTGGTATAATTTTTCTGAGCATCATTCAAAGTTCGACTTGCATAATAAATGAAAGACGACTTGTTGTCAATTCTTTAACCCAGAACGGCACCAAAGGCGTAGTCACTAGCATCAGTCATGATTTTAAATGGCAAGTCCCACTGAGGAGGTTGCATGATAGGCGCAATATTCAAATGTTTCTTTAGCATTTCAAAAGCCTATTGACATTCATCAGTCCATAAGAATTCAGTCTCATTCTGTAATAAAGTATATAATGGTTTAGCAATACTACTAAAGCCTGGAATGAATCGCCTATAGAAGCCGGTATGACCAAGGAAAGAACGAATATCCCTAACTATCTTAGGGATAGGTAACTGGGAAATCAGCTGTACCTTAGCCCTATCAACCTCTATACCATGCTCAGAAACCAAATGACCAAGTACTAAACCACTACTTACCATAAATTGACATTTTTCCTAGTTCAAAAGCAAATTCTTTTCCTTACATCTTTTCAAAAAAGTAGTCAAATTTTTCAAAAAAATATCAAAGGATTTACCAAACACAAAAAAGTCATCCATAAAATTTTACACATATCATCTAACATATTTGAGAAAATACTCATCATGCAGCGTTGGAAAGTAGCAGGTGCATTGCATAGACCGAATGGCATTCTGCGAAAGGAGAAAGTACCGAAGGGACAAGTGAAAGTAGTCTTCTCTTGATCCTCAGGTGCTATAGCAATTTGATAATAACCAGAAAATCCATCCAAGAAACAATAAAAGGAATTACCAACTACATTTTCGAGTATCTGATCTAAAAAAGGTAACGGGAAGTGATCTTTTCGGCTAACCAAATTCAATTTATGATAATCAATGAACATTCTCCAACTCGTTACTTTCCTAGATGCGATCAATTCTCCATTAGCATTTTCAATGACAGTCAAATTAGATTTTTTTGGAACTACCTATGTCGGGCTTACCCATTTACTATCGAAGATCGGATAAATGATGTTTGCAGCTAATAATTTCAGTACTTCGTTCTTTACCACCTCCTTCATGGTTGGATTCAGCCTCCATTGCACATCACGAACTGGTTTAGCATCTCCTTCCAGGAAGATGTTGTGAGTACAAATCGAAGGGTCGATACCCTTGATGTCTGCAATAGTCTATCCTATCGCTCCTCGATGTTTCCATAGTACCTGCAATAACTCAGTTTCTTGTTTAAGAGTAAGGTGAGAAGAAATTACCACAGGGAATGTGCCTTCTGCTGGACCGAGGAAAACATATTTCAACTCTTCAGGCAATGGTTTTAGCTCAAGTGTTAGGATTTCTTCTTCGAATGACTTCATAATCTCGGGTAGGTCAATAGCCTCAAACACTGTCTTATGCAAACTGCTCGTGTAACTTGCATCCAACAGGTGAGGGAAACCATATATCTCTGGAAATTGTCCTTCTAGTCCTGGCAATTTTTCATTAAATACCTCAAGCTGTTTAGAAGAGTCATTTTCAAACGTGCCATCAACATCAAGTACTGATAGTAGTTCTGAAATATCCAAATTATCTATTACATCAACTACATGTGTTTCTGTGTCATCGCACCCATTTGACATCTTGTGAGCATTGAACACGCTCATTTCCAATGTTATGTTTCCAAACGTGAGCTTAGGTACTCCGCTTTGACAATTAATCAAGGCATTAGAAGTAGCAAGAAATGATCGCCTAAGAATAATAGGGGCCTGATATATGGTGGAGATAAGCTGCTGCATATCCAAAACAACAAAATCCATGGGATAGTAAAATTTGCAAACTTGAACCAATACATCCTCAACAACGCCTCGTGGAGCTTGTATTTATTTGTCTGCCAACTGTAGCATCATAGTAGTTTTCATCAACTCACCTAAACCTAGCTGCTCATATATCGAATGTGGGAACAAGTTCACACTGCTCCCCAAATCAAGTAAAGCTCTCTTGATACGAGATTCACCAGTCATGATAGAAATAGTGGGAGAATCGAGATCTCTGAGTTTCTGTGGAGTCTGACTTAATATCAACGCGCAAACTTGCTCAGTTAAGAAAGCTTTTTTCCTCACGTTCAGTTTCCTTTTTACTATGCATAGGTCTTTTAGAAATTTTGCATATGCAGAGACTTGCTGTATGGCATCCAAAAGTGAAATGTTGATTTTCACCTGTTTGAATATTTCTTGGATCTCAATGTGATACTTATTTTTTTGACCAGATGTCAACCACTAAGGATAGGGTACTATAAGTTGATACTCCTTAAAAGTCTCATCCTCCTTATTATCTAACTTCTTTGAACTTGAGCTTGCTTCATCTGATTTTTCTTTTCCTTTATCTATATCAACTGTCACTTTAAGTGTTGGAGTAACTGTTTGTCGATCAGTAGGCATTTCAGGATGGGACACTTCCTTTCCGCTTCTTAAGGTAATAACTGCCTTAACTGACTCAAAAGCATCCCCTAAAACATTATGCACCGGTTGCTGTTGTTGTCGATATACTTGGAGATTAGGCTGCAGTTATGCAGGAAATTTCCATTTTTCTAAGGTATTCATCCGTGTGCTTATCTTATTCATGGCGTCTCTCTATTTACTGAAGGCTTGATTACTCTGATTGTTGGTTGTGACGTGAAGTTGCATGAATTGCTGAAACATGTTTGCCATTTGCGCCATGCTATCCTTAGGAGATTTCTTTACTCGAATAGGATCTAAATTTGGTTGGAATCCCGGAGGTGGGTAGCTCTAAGAAATCTGTTGCAGTTGATACTGCGGTGGAGGCGCTGCAACTAGATGATATAGTGGTTGCGGAGGTGGTGCATAAGATTGAGGAACTTGCTGATATTATGACGATGATGGACCAGACTAATCATTCCTCCATGAGAGTTTAGGTGATTCCTCCATCTAGGATTATAAGTGTTCGAGAATGGCTGATTCTGAGATTAGTTGACCCAATTCGCTGATTGTACCCGATCAAATCTACTCTCCTACCAAACTGGTAGTAAACGAAAATCCTGAATCCTGTGGTCTGAGGTCTCACAAATAGGACAATCCTCAGCTTTCACTTTTTTCTGATTCCATAACCTCTGGTTTCTTAGACAACGCAGCAATAAGAGCCTATAGGCTAGTTTCCTCTTTGACCTCGCATCTACCGCCACCACTGATTGCTTTGAAAGGTTGTGCTGCTATTGGTGCCCGTTCATGACGTGTGTTCCATTGTTGGGCACTCTCAGCTAAGTAATTGAAGAATGATAAAGCCTCATCTAGTTCCTTACTGAAGAACTCCCCACCGCACATGGTTTGGACAAACTATTTACATGCAGGGGTTAAAGTAGTATAAAAATAATTGACTAACCTCCATGATTTGAATCCGTGGTGTGGACATATATTCATCAGTTCCTTGAATCTCTCCCAGCAAGCTTGGAACGTCTCGTCACCTCTATGCATAAACTGACTGATCTGCTCCTACAGGTACTAAGTTCTCTGAAAAGGAAAGAACTTATGTAAGAACTCACACTGCATTTCAGCCCAGCTAGTAATAGAGTTAGGTTGTAGAGAATTAAACCAGAATTTTTGCCTTATATTTTAAAGAAAAAGGAAACAAGCGAAGTTTGATATAGTCATCGGTTCCAGCCCTATTAATAAATGTGGTGCAAACCAACTCAAAATATGTCAAGTGTTGGTATGGACTCTCAGAATCCATCCCGTGAAATTGGGGTATCATAGATAACATACCATGCTTAATGTTGAAGTTCGGTGCATCTTGTGGTAACACAATATAGGAAGGTGTAGATGTGCGTGTAGGCTATAGAAAATCCTGAAGTGTACATGGTGCAGGTGCAGCCATGAATTCCTTAAAGAATTGTTCAAACAGATTGCTCAAATCAATTTCAGAATCACTTGTAAAATTAATAGGAGAACAATTAGATTCAGTGCTCTGCGTATCACTACTGGTGCTAAGTGAAACTTTGGAAAGTCTATTCGAATTATCTCGGACCCAGGGCATCAAACAACAGCACAAATTCACCAACACAACAGCAAAAAAGCATGCTTAATTTTTTTTTCAAATTTTTCAATTTTTTTATTTTTATTTTCATTTCTTTTAATTTTTAATTTTTTTTATTTAATGAAAAATCAAAACTAATTGGAAAAACACAAAATTTGAAATTAAAACCGGCACTCCTCGACAACGGCACTAAAAACTTAACTCACTCTAAAAATGAGCAGCTCATAAGCTATCCCAAGTATAGGAGATCTGTCATGTAATATTTAGGCCAAAGACGAGATCGTCTCCTCAAGGAATGCAATTTAATTTCAAATTTCACGTAATTCCAATCAGAAAATAACAAACAAAAAGGGCACTAAACACAGTTCAGATTCGGGTTTTCTAGATTTTTGATATTTCTTTTGATAAATTAAACGAACATGTAATTTAAATTCTAATTCCTAACATGCCCTGAAATTAACAACGAGAAACGGAAAACCTATGTTAACAACCGAACAAGAATTGAAACACGCGTTGAGCTTTGGAATAAAAACTAAAGCTAATAACTTTCCTATGTAATTAAAACAAGAAATAATAAAAAAAACTCAATCAAACACAAACGTGAACAATAAAAACCGAACTTTTAACAAAATCAAGAACCTGAATCAAGATCAAAATTTCAACGCAAACAAGAACTTGAAGAAAAAATTTAAAGCTTTAACAACTTAAACAATAACTAAACACGATAAAAATGGGAACTTTAATATGATTAACCCTAAACTAAATCGAACTTCAACAAACAAAATTTAAAATTTAAGGAAAACTAATAATCTAACTTCTAAAAATCAATATTTTTTTTCTTTTTGTATTTTATTTTTTTTCAAGAATCAAATCGGACTTTAATCAATTAAATAAATAACTCGAGCAATAATTAAATCTAATGCTAAATTTAATTGAGAGAAAAAAAAAACATAAATAAGCTTTAATAATAATAATACCCAAGCAAAAATTCACAAATTTAAAACTTTAACTAAACTCAATTGAAAAATAACAATACTCATTTAAATATTTAAAGCAAGAATAAAATAAAAACTAAAGAAGAGGAAAGGAAAGCAAAAAGAGAAAGAAGGGAAAAGAGAATGAGAAACAAAGCTGCCCGTGGTAGCTCTGGTTGTTGCTATAAGGGAGTTTCAGGAGAGTAGCAGCAATGGCACAGGAGGCTCTCGGGTTGCTGGGCTTGAAGATAGCAGCAATGGAGATTCTTGGGTTGGCCTTGGATGGCAGCACACAACAGAGCAGGAGCAGCAATGAGGCTCTCGGGGTTTTGGGCTTGCAAATAGCAGCAAGTAGACAGGGGGTCTTGGGTTGAGAGGGAACACAGCAGCAGCACAAGGGAAGACTCGGGTATAGCAAAGAGGGGACTGTAGCTGGCCATGAACAGCAGTAGGGGCTACCGTGGTGGCTGAACATGTGGAGGGAGCTGGAGCTTCGGGTAGCTGCAGGGGTTGGTTGTGGTGGTTGAAGGAACATTAGCAAGGAGAGGTCTTTTGGAGTGGTCTAGCTGCAGCAGCCACACGCAGCAGGGCAGTAGCTATGGAGGATAAGGGAATTAAGGGAGAGAGAGAGAGAGATTGTGCTTTTGAAAAACCGAATTGCTTGTGCTTTCGGTGCGATTTTGATCCGATTTTTGATTTTTAGGTAATTTTTGTACACCCCTACCATAGACAACTTCCCCATTTTAGAGATAATCTACCGACACTAAGTACTCTCTAGCATTTTTTCCTGATGAGATTTCAAATCTCTTTGACTATGATTGTAACTCCTATGGAAAACCGTCAACGGTTTTCTTCAGGCCACCTTCTTAGTTTTTTCCAGCCTGCTTTCTTTATACATGTGTTCCACTTGACATGAGTCATATACTACAACAATATCCACCTTGACAAATATTCACCCCTTAGGAGGAAAAAAAAAACATAACTTGAAACTTTACCCGGACAATAGGTTGGGACGCCTCCCATTTAGCATCTGGAGACGTTAATCAAGTCCAAGTAGTGCTTGAACTTATATGTGGTACATGCTTTGTTAACATGTCTGCTGCATCCTCAGAAATGTGAAATTTCTCAAGCAATAGTTTACCAAAAGAAACCAATTCCCTAATCCTATGAAGTCTCATTTCTATGTGCTTGGTCCTTGCATGATACAACTCATTCTTTGCCAAATAAATGGCACTCTGACTATCACAATGCAACTGAACTCCACCCTACTGAATACTCGGCTCCTCGACCAACCTTGTAAGCCACAAAGCTTCCTTGGTAGCCTCAGCCACTGTCATATACTCTAACTCAGTAGTAGATAGTGCAACTAGATACTAAACCATGGATCTCCAACAAATGGCCCCCCCAAAGAGTGAATACATAACCTGTGGTAGAACTCTTGTCATCCAAGTCCCCTGCATAGTCTGCATCCACATATCCCACAACTGAAGGATCACCATGTTTTCTGCCAAACACAGAGTACCCCTCAAGTATATGAAGATTCAATTGACTGCATTCCAATGCTATCATCCCGAATTTGATAGAAACTTGTTCACCATATTGACAGCTTGTGCCAAATCTAGTCTTGCACAAACCATAGCACACATCAAGCACCCCATTGCACTGGCATATGAGACCTTTGACATGTTTTGAACTCCATCATCTATCTTCGGGCACTGGGCAGTAGACAATCTAAAATGATTTTCCAAAGGTGTACTCACTGGTTTTGCATTATCCATGCTGAACATCTCCAACACCCTCTCAACATAGCTACGTTAAGATAACCATAATCTCCTAGAAGGTCTATCCCTACGAATCTTCATTCCAAGAATCTTCTTGGCCATACCCAAATCATTCATGTCAAATTCTTTGCTTACCAAAGTTTTTAACTTGTTAACCTCACTTATACTTTTTGCAGCAATCAACATATCATCCATATAAAGTAACAGGAAAAATAAATGAATCATCATCAAAACTCTTCACATAAACACAACAATCATACTCACATCTCCTATAACCAATCCGGATCATGTAGGAGTCAAATCGCTTGTACCACTGCCTTAGAGACTGCTTCAACCCATAAAGTGATTTCCTCAATTCATAGAGCTAGTGTTCCTGTCCAAGCTAACTGAACCCTATTGGTCGTACCATATAAATCAACTCCTCTAAATCACCATGAAGAAAAGTTGTCTTTACATCCATCTGCTCCAAGTGCATATCAAAATGCGCTACCAAACCCAACACTGCCCTGATGGAAGTGTGTTTGACCACAGGGGATAAGATCTCATTATAGTCAACCCCTTTCCTTTATGAGTAACCCTTTGCTACTAGATGAGCCTTGACCTTTTTCTCCCTATTTTTCTGATACTGCTTCTTTCTTCTTATACACCTGTAACAACCCCAAAAAAGATAATATGCATGGAAGTGTAAAGAAAAGAAAAAAAATTATTATTAAAAAAATTAAGTAATAAATTAATTAAATAATATAATATAATAATAAAATAATATTATATAATAATAAAATAATATAATATAAGAATATTATATATATATATATATAAATATATAATAAAAGGTTATATGAGAATGAAATCATCCTCATCATTCAATTTGAAATTTCAGATTGAATCAAAGCAGATCAAAGCAGCCCCCCTTTTACATCTCTCTCCCTCTCTCCTCAAGTTCTCTCTCTTCAATTTCTCTCAATCTCTTCGTCGATTTGAAAAGCGAACACTAGTTTTAGGTCCCAGCTCTGCTCTTGAACATTTTAACCGGAGTGAATTCGTCGTTGGGATGTCATAGGCACCACTCCAGGACTATGGTAAGGGGAATAGATTATGTTAGGTTTGTGGGACATGCTTCTTATCGGCTTGAACAACTAGAGTGGATGAAGAGCCATAGACGACCAGTCCATCCCGTGTTTCATGTAAGCAACCGAAAGCCATTTCACATAGATACAATAGATTCGCACCGACAAAAGATAAGGAGATCAACAATATCCAGAAGGCAACCTGTAAACAAAGATGTTCAGGAGATCATTGCAGATAGAGTCGTCAATGCAGAAGGTTTTCAATAACAACAATATCTGGTTCAGTGGATGAGGCTTGGTGAAGAAGAGAACAGTTGGGAAAAGGCAGAAAACCTTCAGCATGCCATACAAAAGATTGAAGATTTTAGGAATTTGAAGACAATGACATCAACTTCAACATCAGTAGTGAGGAGGCATTCTACAATACATTGATGAGGACATCGATAAAATGATTGAGGGAGGGTGTTAGGGAGTGACAATGTAGTGGGGAAAAATGGGGAGAGAGATACTGCTATAATTGTATTCTCCAGGGATTTAGAATGAATATATGATTATGTGTGTTAACGTTTGTATGGTTTTTCTCTTGGATTGAATAATACAAGTAGTCCTTTTCATTATGGTGTTTTGTTGCCTTGGATTGTGAGATACTTGTTTGTTGTAGCCTTATTCCGCGTGTGTGAATATATTGCTCTTATGATATCATATGGCTCCTTGTTTCTCTTGAGTATTGAGACTTACTTGGTGCTCGTACTTGTAGGCTTGAACGTTTGTGATTTGGCTGACTCGTCGGGGGAGAGCTCTCAATGAGTGCCACACGACCCTTCCTTGAGTTCCATTTTGGGGGTTCGTGACACATTGCTTGAAGGTATTGTCCCTAAGTCCACAGTCTCCATAACAAAAATTTCATGCAAGGAGGATGAGTTTGCTTCGCAGATCAACATAAACCACCACTCTCCAAAACCTTTTGAACTCTGAAAAAACCAACATGTACAAAGACCCCACTAGACATTCCTTAAAAGAGGCTCCCCTGTGTGTCCCACATCACCTTGACCCCAAAGCACCAAAGAATGGAGGACTGCACAATCGTACTCATTAGGACTGATCAGTATTTGATGAAGACGAATTCATTAACAGAACCAAAATAGTTTGGTTAAATCAGTTTAGAGAATATTTGGAGTTTGAGGGATTCAGTTTAGATTTTAAAAAACTTTCCACTTTGGACCATTATGTTTGGATGGTGTTTGCTCACGTTTAATATTCTTTGTTTTGGGCACAAGTTATGTATTTTATTTTGATTTAAAAAATTTTTTTTTTGCAAAAATTTTAACTACATAGTTCAAGTGGGAGATTATTATAATATTTTGTTAACTGACATATGATATTTTTTTAAAATTTAGACTAAATGAATATCAAATATCTTGGGAGCATGGGAATGACCTTAGGTTAAAGCACCAGGCCATGATATTTTAGCATGTGTGACCTTATTTGCACAAAGATCTTGTGATGGATAAGATTTCCTTGTGCATGTATTTATGCAATTAGGAGAGATTCAATCACCTCCCTAATTGTGTGGTTGCCTGTCAACTACTCATCAAGAGAAGGGAGGAGACAAAGATGGTAGTAAGCTCTCCTCGGATACCATGAAACTCTACAAACATTAATAGTGGAATTCATGGTGTGAGTTACACATCATGAACTTATTTTTTGTTTATTGTTCATGTGCTTATGTTTGGTTTAGGAAGCATTTTATTGTTATTCTGACACATTATCGACTTACTAGTAATATGATACATCAAGTCAATCAATTTGATTGTGTTTTCCAAGTTGGAGATAGTTCAAAATTTAAAATGATTTGGATAAAAGATAGTTACCTCCTTTGAGATTTGACAAAAAAGGTTCAAACCTTCCCTTATATTTTAAAATTTTCAAGAATCTCCCATAAAGTTTTAAGAATCCCACAAATATCTCATAAGGTTTTGTCAAAAGACGTAGGCTTCACATTATATTTGACAAAAAGACAAATTTTTTTTTAAAAGTGTAAATGTCTTAAATATCAAATGTCAAAAAAAGTGTATGAGATTAATATATATATATATATATATATATCTAAAAAGATTTATAGAATTTTTGAAGCTTAAAAAAGTCATTTTTGGGGTCAAATCTCAAGAAAAACCGTGTCTTATGCACAAATAATCTTTAAGGTAACGTTTAGTTCAAGTTGGAAGGAGAATGGGAATTGAGAATATAATCGACTGGAATTAGAAACGGAGTGTTAAATTCGTCTCTTATGTTTGGTTTGACATATAATAGGAATCGAAATTGTATTATAATGTTTGATATATATAGACATAGGAACTGGAAATGAGCCTAATTTATCAATTATGACATTATAATATAAAAACTTATTTAACTAGTTTAGTATGTAAAAATAATATTATAAGTATATAATTACTATATAATATTTTTTCTTTAATTATATAATAAATAATTTTTTACAATGAAATTATTTTAATAATCATGTACTTGATTATACTTTGCATACTATATTTAATCATATTTTATGTTATTAATTTTTTGTTTAACTATGTTAATAATATTACATTTTATCTTATATTTTATAATTATCATATTTTAAATAAAAATATCATATATTAGATTAAGATAACATAATTTATTATTTAATATATAATAATAATGTAATAAAACAATAACTGTAGTGACCCAAAGAATAATAACATTTTAATAATAATAAGAGGGAAGAAAATAGATACGGAAAGAGAAGGAGGCCGTAGACTTCGTCGACGACATTGCATTTTGGGGATAAAATTTAATTTTAGGAAATTGCTAGGATTTGTCAAAAAATACAGGGGTTCATCGACGAGTGCAGAAGAAAATTCGTTGACGAATACAGGGTTTCGTCGACAAGAAAATACCAAGAGATGGATCAAGCTACTCTAAATTTCATCGATGAATACAGAGCTTCGTCGACGAATTTACTAAAGGATTCGTTGACGAAGTGACGTGTCTCGTCGACGAATCTGACCCTATAGATAGCTAAAAATAGGATTTTTATTTATTTCTCACGCCGCTCTCTCTCTCTTTTCTCTCTCTCCTACAGATCCTCTCACTTCTCTCTTCGTTTTCGGCTCTGCCAGATGCCAGATTGATGATCCGAAACCACCACAACGTTTCTGGCGAAGTTCTCTTCAAGTTTGCTAGGACGGATCGTTGGTGGGATCGAGTTGGATTTCATCCCAAATTCAAGGAAAGAGAAGGAGGCCGTAGACTTCGTCGATGACATTACATTTTGGGGATAAAATTTAATTTTAGGAAATTGCCAGGACTCGTCAAAAAATACAGGGGTTCGTCGACGAGTGCAGAAGAAAATTCGTTGACGAATACAGGGTTTCGTCGACAAGAAAATACCGAGAGATAGATCAAGCTACTCTGAATTTCGTCGACAAATACAGAGCTTCGTCGACGAATTTACTGAAGGATTCGTTGACGAAGTGATGTGTCTCGTCGACGAATCTAGCCCTATAGATAGCTAAAAATCGGATTTTTATTTATTTCTCACGTCGCTCTCTCTCTTTTCTCTCTCTCCTACAGATCCTCTCACTTCTCTCTTCGTTTTCGGCCCCGCCAGACACCGGATTGATGATCCAAAACCACCACAACGTTTCTGGCGAAGTTCTTTTCAAGTTTGCTAGGACGAATCGTTGGTGGGATCGAGTTGGATTTCATCCCAAATTCAAGGTAAGACCTTTTAGCCTATTTTTGGCCTTATGGTAGTTATAAGAAATGATGTAGGCAATGAAATACTGATATTTAGTTCTGAAAAATATTATTTTCAGGGTGTTTTGTAGGAGGCCCTGCGGGTGTTAGGCTAGTATTCCATAGGGACTTTCCAGTAGTCAGGTAAGGGAAATATTCTATGTTAGGTACTTTTAAGATATTATACAGTTTATTAAATGATGAAAATTATGTATTATAGTATCGTGTGACTTTTGAATATGAATATAGCACGAATATATGTTTTTACGATATTTCAATATTATGATTTTACGATATTTCAGTACCATGATTTTATGAAACCCAGTACCATGATTACACGAATATTAGTATCATGATTATGCAGTTTCAGTATTATGATTATGTAGATGACAGTGTATGATTATACAGTTCTCAGTATTACGTATGAGCTACAGTTACAGTTTATGCAGTATCATGGTTATTTCAGTACTTCATAATTATGGTAAATCAGATATATATATATATATATATATATATATATATAGAAATATATTATATGATATCAAACCCTGTTGGACTTGCAGCTATAGAGCACGGTACCGTTGCTACAGATATTATGTTACTTTATGAGTGCAACCACCTATTTAGATAATACGTGGTAAGGTTAATCACCTAGGCCCTTAAAGGGGTTAGGCTCCCCATCCAGATATGAGTTGAGGTGGGTAGATCGACCGATGGAGTATAGTGATTTATTCCTGGTTGGCCAGCCAGGATAAATCCCTCCTACGGGCCGCACAACCCTGTCATGAGGGGGTAAGTCATGACATACAGATAGCCACAGGGAACAGTTTCAGTTATTATTACGTATGTATAGATTTGCAGAAATAGGGAACATACTTACTTGTACTAGAAGTATTCTGAATAATAAACTCCAATACTGTCATGTTAAGCAATAGGGACACAGGTGGTGGATTTTATCACTTATATTTTATTTATATATTTAGTTACACATGTTTATTTGAAAACAGATTTTCATGATATAGTAGCTCATTTGCCACACACTAGTAATAACATATTTCGTCTTACTAAGCGTTGACTCATCCCAGTATTGAATTATTTTTCAAGTGATCCAGGTAGGTGAGCAGACCAGGCTCGCAGATAGAGGAGCTTCTGTAGTGCCCTGTCAGGGAGTGAGTACTTTTTGGGAGAATTTTTGTATATCCCAGCATAGTTGAGGGTATTTTGGGGAACAAGTATATGTATATATTTTGGGAAACATGTAGTACTCTGGTATTGTGTGGTATTGGTTTTGTATTGTGCTTCTCGCTGCTTAGGTTCATGGTTGGGTTTACCCCCAGTACGGTATCAGAGCAAGTAAATTAGTATAAAATAAAATAAAAAATCAGTTTATTAAGCAGGTCGTTACAATAACCACACTATATTTTATTACATAATAGTATTTTATTCTTTTGTGTATTATATTATTACAAAATTTACTATTATATATTTGTGTTTTATTCTTTTGTGCATTATATTATTACTAAAGTTTAATATTATATATTTGTATTAATGACATTAATAATAAATATTTTGATAACGTAGTTTATTATTTAATATAAAATAATACTGTAATAAAACAATAACCATAGCATTATATTTTATTACACGATATAGTATTTTATAATTTAATACTATTATATTATTTTTTATGTGTTATAGTTTTATTACATATTATTTTTAGATTTATGTAATATATATATTATGCTATATATTGTATTGCATTAATATTATTTTTTAAATTTATGTAATATATATTATTTTTTTATCATATATAATGTTATATTATAAATAAATATGTGTTATTGTATATTCATGATGCAATAGTATTATATAATTTTGCACACTATTTCATTATTAAATATTATTATTATATATTTATAATTGATGCAATAATAAATATTTTATTTTATTTTTATAATTATAAATAGTAATATAATAAATCGATGATCATACCTAAATTATATCATAATATCTTAAAATTTAATACTTTTCTTCCAATTTTTATATGCTATAATATTATTATATACAATAATAAATATTAATAATGATGAAAAAATATTATTATATAATTATATTCAATTAAAATTTATATAATATAAAAAAAATCATCAGCTTTTATCACACGCTGAGACAACTCTTTGACGTCCCCATGCCAACTTTTGACAGACTTCTTTTGAATAATTGTAGCGGGATAAGACAATGCCTAATAGACTGCCTTAGAATTATTGGAGACCAAGAAAACAGTTGAATGATCATAGGGATTTTGTGCATCTTGAAGATTAATTTGATTATCTTATGAGGAAAAGGATTTAACATCACTTTCAAAAGAAGATAATGATTCTTTGAGAATTCTTTTATACTCTTCATTTGAGGATGCTGCAGCAAGCTAGCTTGGAAACTTGTAGAGAGCTGCATCAGGATCTAGAATAATTAATTTTTGCTAGAAAATCTACAAACTATCTTTGACGTATTTTCGATGAATTTGAGGAGTGGCACCAAAATAGATCCACCATTCAAAAAACCATTTTGAAATAGTCTTTTGAAAATCTTTCTTAAAATGGATGAACCTGTAGACACCATAATTTTAACCAGACCCCCTTTCCTAAAAGACTCGGCATAATAAAGCTAACTTTAAGTCCAATCAAACACTAGCTGTTCTTTTTCTAATTCGAGTCCCGTTTATTTTTCAATGAGTTTTTTTCAAATTTGAGTCCCGGTATTCTAGGAAAAGTGTCGAATCCTTTTAATTTTTATTAGTTTTAATTGACGTCCCAAAAATACAAAAATTAGTCTTTTTTAGGCTAGGTTTTGAAAATCCTTTGTTTTCAAAATTGAGTTCTTTAAAATGAGTTCTTTTGATTTAAGTCCTTTATTTCTTTTCATTTTTTGAAAATTGAATTCATTAATTTCTAATCTGAGTCATAGATCTTAATATGAGTCCTTTAGAAATGGTAAATCAAGCTTTTAAATATGAAATTAAGTCCTTCAAATTTGAGAAAATGAGTCTTTTTATTTAGGCTTTTTCAAAACCAGGTACTGTGGTTAAGTCTTAAAGGTCATTTTATTATCAGATGATTTTTTAGGAAATTTTGGTCAACAAATTTTGGGTCAAAATTGGAAGACTTGATGTCACATTTTATTATGCAAAAGGGGAGGGGGAACATGCGCAAGTGTGGTACAGGTTCATACAGGGAGATGCACGTGCAAGAATTTTACAACAGGAAACTTAAAGAATAATAAATCAATTCAAAATACAAGGAAATGAGACATAAGCATAAAGGAATGTTACAGGGAAACAGAAAGTTATACAGGGAAATAAAATACTACAGAAGTGTATAAGTAGATGTTGCAGGGTGAGAAGCTCGGGGGTACATGCAGATTCTCTCACAAAAAAAAAAAAAAAAAATGCAAAGAAATACAAAAAAAACACAGGCAAAATTCCATACCCTCCATTCCAGAGTTGCCACCTGGATCTTCTTGATCACCTGCGCACAAAAAGAAGAAAATGCACCAGCAAATGAAATTCATAAAAGAGAAAATAAGAAGGAAATCACATGTGCAATCAATTAAGGAAATATTCCCTGCCATTGTAGGGAATAAAGTGGAGAGGGCATTTTTGGTGCCAACTGGGCCCCCAAGCCTCCCTATAAATAGGGAGGCTCGCACTATATCACAGGATGAGAGTATGACAGAGAGGCTCTGCAAAAACTAAAAGAGGAAGTGCAATTAGAATTAGAGAGGTTCTGCAGAAATTAAAAGCAATTAGAGAGAGGAAGAGATTCAGGAAAATAGGGAAGGACTGTAGGACTAGAGCAATAGAAAAGCAGAGGAGTAGGAAAGCAAAGCAGTAGAGAGGCAAATTCCAGAAAGCTCTCCACACACTCAGGACCCCAACCAAATTTTCAGACGAACCTAGAGAAGAGGGAGAAGAAGACAGGAGGAGAGAAGAAGAGGAGGTAAAACATACAACTCTCTCCCTTGTCTCTTTCGATTCCTAAGTTCATTGCTAGCTATGTGTGTGTGTGAATACAGGTGTCCCCCCCTCTTAGTATTCAGGTTCTCACTTGAACCTGAACTCAGGCTTGCTAAAGCTCAGACCCGAACCCGTGCTTGGGTTCGAATTCTTTTATACCCACCAAGTCCAAACTCAGGTTCAGACTCTTGGCCCATTTCAAGTCCCCAAACCTTGTCAACAGAACCAAGCCTAACCCCCCTTTTGTTTAACTAAGACCTAATTGTTTTCAAAAATTACCCGAAGCCCTACTATTTTAAAATATCCAGCCCACTTGTGTTTTAAACAAGGCCCATGAAATCATTTTTAACCCCAGCCCATAACCAGTTTTAAAAACACCCTGGGCCTGACTTTCATTTTAAGATTCCCAAGCCCATATCCTTCTTTTAAAGACCGCGACCCAAATCCATTTCAAACATGCTCTGGCCAACTCGTGTTTTTAAACAAGCCTAGTTCCACTTTTAAACGTACCTAAGCCCATTAAAACATTTTAACCTGAAGCCCAAAAATATTTTCAAAAAATAGAAAGCCTACTTAAAAGATAGCTTGAAACCCTTTTGAAACCAACCCAAAACCCATGCCCAATTCAAAACTAAACTAGGCCCATTTTTAAAATAGCCCAACCTATCCACATACGTGTAGCAAACCCCACCTAAGCCCACTTGTAACAATCCCAAAAATAGTTATACTTGATTTGGATTATGATCCCAAAAAAAATTAAATAAATAAATAAATAAATATTAATTAAATAATATAATATAATATATTAATATAATATAATATTATTATATATACACACACACACACACACACACACATAGGTTAAGGTTATTATTATTATTATATTATTCATATAAGAAGCTTCAAGAATGTGATTTATGAATTTTAGAAACAGAGATGCGCCCCCCTGTTGCTTGCCCTCTCTCCTCACCACTCTCGTCTCGTCTCCCACTCTTTTCAATTTCCCGGCTGATATTTAGCCGATCGAAAATCAGAAAATATTGCTGGACTCCATTCTCCGTCACCGACATTTCTACTAGAACGGAAGCGACGTAGGCATATCTCTTGGGATAAGATAAATTTTTATTCTCACCTCAATTTTTCTTAAATCTTAAGCCAAATTGATGATCAGACACCACCACGAGAATCTAGGGATGATTCTACAAGTCTAGTGGAGCGGACTTCTTGTGGGGTCATCATAGGCATAGCCCCAAAATTAGGATAAGGGGGTTATTTAGAGATTAATTTTTATTTAATTATTGTAAATTTGGAAATGTTAAAATATTGGGCATTCTAGGGTTGAACTGAGTAAGTAGGGTTTTTGGAATACAGGGTTTAGGTGAGCGCCGCGGGTATAATTTCAAGATCCCTGCAGGCGTAGTTCAGGAAACCAGGTAAGGGGAATAAATTATTATAATTATTTTTTAGAATTACTGATTTAGATAATATGTGAAAATGAGAATATGTTATTTTGCCTGAAATTATTATGATATGAATATCAGATAAAACTATGTGGCATATGACTTATATTGAATTTTGGTGTTTTCATATTTGAAATATAAGAGGTGATGAAAAGCAATAAATACTAATGAGTATTTTCTGAGAAATGTTGAAATACGTGAAACATGGTATATACTATTATGAGATGATGGAATGTGCACAGAAAATAATGATAATATTTTTATTGAGATGAATTAAAATATAATGATATGAGAATTGTTTTATTGAGAAACATTGAAACGATGATATATAAATATATTGAAGAGTATTTTTCGAAAAATGGTGAAATATGCAGTATAGAAACATTTCACTGGGAAATGTTGAATAATGTGAAATGAGATATATATGTATTATTATGAAATGAATTCTGAAATGTGAATATTAAAAATGGGAATATTGCAATGTAAATTCTGCAATATAAATATTGAAATGTGGAAATTGAAATGTGAACATTACAAAGTGCGAAAGCTATAATGGAATCATTAAATACTGGGAAATGTGAACATTGCAAAGTATGAAAGCTGCAATGGGATCATTAAATACTGGGAAATGTGAACAGTGTAAAGTGCGAAAGTTGCAATGTGATCATTGAAATATGATTGATAAAATGCCAATACCGCATAATGATTGTGAGTATGTGGAAATGATAACCCTGAGGGATAGATATGGAAACCCTAATGATGGGTTGTGATATTGAGCACGGTACCGTTGCTAGTGGTGTTAGTGCAACCACACGGACTCATGGAGCATGTGGCGTGACAGTCGACTAAACTATTTAGTAGAGTTGTTGTGCCCCCTGAGTCTGGATCAGGGCTATAGGCCGACTAGTCGTACTACAAATACGAGATATATGATATGATACTTTGATCTAACCGGGTCAGCTAACTGCGGTTAGATCCAGCCTTCGGGGCGCACGACCCTGACCATGGGGGGAAGCATGGCGTGGAATATGGAGTGAGACCTCGACCATGGGGTGAAGCATGGCGTAGCAAATATTCTCAGGGCAGCCATGAGTTACAAACATGGGTATATTTTTTATCAAGCACACTCATGAGCTAGATGAAAGTGGAAAGGAAATGAAATGAAAATGGGAATGAGAAGAAAATGTGAAATGAAACTGTGTAAGTTAACATTATAAATAATTAAAGCGAAGTAAAACTCACCGCCTGAGGGCTTATTGAGTAAGGTGAGTGCCCTGATAAGTATCAGTTATGACCGAACCTGAGTTATTCGAGTAAGAATACAAACGATATCAAGGTAGAGGGAAGCTGCTTGTATGGGCTGTTAAGCTTCCCTAGTCTCAGGAACTTCGCTGCTGGTAAACATGAGCTGTGTACGAATGATTTTGGAAATAAAATTAAAAGCTTTTGAAAGTTTGTGTTGTATATCTATATGACTGTAAATATGGAATGGTATATTTTCTCAAAAGATACAATCACTGATATGTTTATATATTATGATATAATGAAACTCATACTAACACACACTATAAATAATTTATTTTGTCTTACTGAGATGTGGCTCACCCGAATTATCTAAACTTTTCAGGAAATAGAGACATACCAGGTGATGGGGCTCAAAGATAGTGTGGAGCGGATACCCTAACATACAGGGTGAGTTTTGGACTAGGGAGGTGTAATTCCCCTAGGCTTGTATTATTTTTGGGTATGATAGAAATGTGTGTATATGTATGTTGAAACTCTGGATATTGTATTCTGAATGGTATGTACATTATGTTTTCTGCTATTAGGCTAATATAAATAAAATGCCTGTTTATCCGGTACCCAATGCAGGTCGGGTCATGTGAGTGGTATCAGAGTTGTTGACATGGCCGATGTGATGTTTAATGTGTGTGATTTAATTATTATTGATGATTTAAAAAAATGGTATGAAAAATCAGGGCGTCACACCACTGGACTCAATCAAGTTCACCGGAGTCTGCTACTCACTCGGGTTGACTCATGCGAGTCAACCCCTGACATGACTCACTGGGTGAAAAAGAGTTGCCTTGTCTTCAAACCCAGCTCTACAAAAGAAACCCTAAGCCTAATACAAGCTCATAACATCAACAACATCCACAACCCCAAATCATAGATCATAAACACCACCAGTAATCATGTACATACGATAAAATAATAATAAAATAAAATAAAATAAAAATAAAAAAACTTATCTTTCGAGATGTCTTCGGAAGTTGAAAACATCACCTTGAGTTTTCATGAACCTCCTTTCTTGAAACACCCCAGAACGTTTGTTGTTTATCCTATCTTCATCTAGTTCCCAAAGTTTCTCTTATATCGGACCCTGAGATGTTTGAGATCAAAGAAAAGGTTTTTCGTAGGGTTACATAGACAGATCGAGAAGAGAGATGAACATAATAGAAGCCATGGGTTTGATCTTGCTCGCAGAGAAGGGAGAGAAGGTAAGTTAGGTTCTCGAATCTAAATAGTAGGGATGATGATAGAGAAGAGAGGTTAAAGAGCCTGAGGAAGCTTCAGTAAGAGTTAGGGTTTTAGAAAAGAGAGAGGGGAGACGATTGGGGTTTCTGAGGCCGTTTGAAGGGGGAGAAAAGAGAGAGGATAGAGAATAGAACTCGAAGATGGGGAGATGCAGAGAAGAAACAAGAGAAGGAGAAATGGGGATGGTTTATAGAGGCTAGGGTTTGGATTTGGATTCGCAGAGAAGAAAGGGAGAGAGGAAGACAAAAGATAGCAAAGAGAGATGAGAGAAGGTGTTCTAAAAATGAGAGATCTAAAAATGAGAAAGAGAGAAAAATTTTGGTTTAAATATGTTGGCTTTCGGGACCGTAGGATTGCAACACGTGGTGCATCCTTGCCCATTCGATCAAAAAGCCATGTGGCCTTTCAAGAACCGTCAAATGTGTGTTTTCTCTTAGCGCACCAAATTATACCACGTCAGTAACCTATGTGCCACCATCGCACTATGTTCCATCTAAATGCTTTCGCACGGCCAGAATTCAACCACCTCATTAATATGTGCAGGCCTCATCTCCACCGTCGGATTTGGCCTCCTAGCGACATCCAAGATCGCTCCGGGTCAAGTACTTCCTCAAGCACCGCTCCCTCATCCCTTCAACGACACTTGGAAGCCCTATTCCTCATGCGCGCGGAGGGATGCATGCTCTTCCCTCACCACCCGATCATAGTCCTCAAAGATGGTTAAGATGACACCACCTCATCGCTCTGAGCCACATGCTCCCATCCACCTAGATGCTGCCACGTGTCCATGGCCATGACTAGGCCTTAAACAGTTGACTAGCCCCCTTTTGACCGGTTCCTCTCTGAACCGGTCTAGTCTTCTGAACTGGTGGGAAACCGGTTCAGCCTTTTATTATTTAAATTTTAAATAATTCATAGAAAATTCATAAAAAAAACTCATAAAAATTCAAAAAAATTACAAAAGGTCAGGATAAATTGGGAAAGATTCTAAAAATATTTCCAAGCTAGTTCTCATTGCTTTTTCCTTCTTAAAATAGTTCTTATGTTAAAAATTACAAAAAATCAAAAATACAAAATTTCAAAAAAATATTTGTTAGATTTGAAATTGTTTTTGAACTTAGGAAAATCACAGAAAAAAAAACTCATAAAATTCAGGAGAAAATTCTAAAAATATTTTTGATTCGAGTTTTGTTATTTTTGCTTAATTATCTTTTTGTTATTTAAGTAAAAATAGGAAAAATCACCAAAATATCATAAAAATTATTTTAAAAATCCAAAAAAAATATTTTCGAGGTTGAAGATCTTCTTCGACACTTTTTTGAAGTATCAAACCTCACGAACTATTATTTTTCATACTTAGAAAATTCTATAAATTTCAAAAAATCCCGAGAGTGTATTTTCAAAATATTTTCTTGATTTTCATTTCCTAATGATTTAAAGAAAGGGCATGAACTGTTTGGAGTACGGTATGTCCTGGTTTTGAGGGAATTCTTATACTATATTTATTTTGTACATTTTCTTTGATTTTTAAAAGGGAGTAATTTTCAAAAGCTTATTAAATTTAATTTGTGGGATAATTTTCAATTAATTAGATACCGTTCGTAAGAACGGGTGTGTAGGGGGTGCTAATACCCTCCCCTTGCGTAACCGAACTCCTGACTCGACTCTGATAACACATACCGATTCTACCCTTAATCGGGTAGTAATTAAGTATTCTAACCACACATTAAAAGGTTAGTAGTAACTCCATCACACCATGTTTTTCATAAAAATATCATTTAAAACCACACGTTGTTCCAGTTCGCGTCTGGGAACGTCGCGACAGAACCAAGAGTAATTGAAATTTTGAAAATAAAACATGTTGATAATGTAGTAAATTATTTAATATAAAATAATACTATAATAAAACAATAACCATAGCATTATATTTTATTACATAATAGTATTTTGTTCTTTTTTATATTGTATTATTACTAAATTTTACTATTATAAATTTGTATTAATGATATTAATAATTAATATTTTACATTATTTTAATATTATATATAATAATATAATAAATAAATAATTGTGGTAATATTTTGATAACACAATTTTTATTTAATATAAAATACTACTATGATAAAACAAAAACCGTAGCATTACATTTTATTACACAATAATATTTTATTCTTTTGTCTATTATATTATTACTAAAATTTACTATTATATATTTGTATTAATGATAGTAATAATAAATAATTTATCTTATTTTAAGATTTTATATAATAATACAATAAATAAATAATTATACCATAATTATAATGTAGTATTTTATAATTCAATAATATTATATTATTTTTATATACAATATTATTTAATGATATCATAATATTGATATTACTTTTAGATTTATGTAATATATATTATACCATATATTATTTTGCATTAATATTATTTTTTTAATTTATGTAATATATTATATTTTATCATATATAATGTTATATTATAAATAAATATGTGTTGCTGTATATTTATGATACAATAGTATTGTATTTTTTGAACACTATTTTTACTATTTTGAAGGGTGAAGCTTTTACTTCTACATTTCCTATTTAAGGTTACAATTAGACCATGCAAAATTTGAAATATCAACAAGATAATGCAAGATAATGGAAGGTAAGAGAAAATAGAAATAGAAATAGAAATTTTTTACACAACACTTTCAAGAAATTGATTAACATTAGTATGTTACAATAATTGAAAACTTTGCTTACAATGAACCAAGCTTCTAGAAAGCTCTTCACAAGAGATTTCTTTTCCTCTCAATTCTCTCCCAAACTACCAGAATATTACTTGATGTCTTACAAATGAAAATCATTCATCTTTTTATACATGAAGCAAAAGTAGAGAATAATAATTAAAAAAAATTTAATAATTACAACACTTTATAATTTGTGGTTGAGATGTGTTGGGCAGTGGCTTCTATCATACGACTTTGACTTTAAAACCTTTCGATGCGTGCTTGACGATTTCCTTTTGAAAAGCAAAGACAACATTGCCTTTTGATTTGAACATGTGGGGTCCACAAGTGTGTGTCATTTTGTGATCATACTTCTGATCCTGCTAAAAATATTATTTATTTTTGAGCCAAATTCCGTAACAAACTAGTATCTGAGCTATTTTAGTTTTTTGATATCTATTTGGAGTTTTTTGAATTTTCAAAATGTTTGCCAAATATGAGATCGAAAAATTTGATGACAAAATTAGCTTCAATTTGTGGCATATTAAAATGCATGCCATTTTGGTCCAACAAGGACTGCAAAAGGCACTATGGCCACGAGAAAAATTGTCTGAAGAAACTGCAACCACGTCGACTGCAACATCAACAGCCTCAATCGCAATGATCATTCTGACGAAAACAATGTCGGATGCGGAGCTAACAGAAGTAGACGAGAAGGCTCACAGTGCAATTATTCTCAATTTATCAGACAAGGTGTTATCCGAGGTTATGGAGGAAGACAATGCATTGAAAATGTGGCCAAAGCTCGAGAGTCTCTATGTAATGCCCCCAAAATATGCTCTGATATAATAATAATAATAATAATAATAATAATAATAATAATAATAATAATAATAACGTCATCACATGATATCTTTGATACCATACTGTCATGTCCCATTTTTTTCATAATAATCATAAAACATATATTCATAATATTTCAAATATTACATCTGTATCCATCCACTGCTTGCGGAAGCAAAAATAGACCTTTCCAAAACTATACATACCAAAGTACTACTTCCCAACCATTACTATACCATTTCCCAAGAGAGGACTATAACCCAAAAATTACCAAAACATTTATATACACTGATTCATATCAGCACTTATCCTATCTGTAATATCTACATCCCGACCCTAAGCTCCCAGGCTTGCTTTCCTGGCGATCCTGAAATGTTGAATTATTTATTGGGGTGAGACACCTCTTAGTAAGACGAAATAAATTATTATCAGTGTGTGGGAAGTGAGTTTTAGTATAAGTACAATATATCCATTAATTAACTTTAAATGAGATAACATTTATATACTGTACTTACACCTATATAACTGCATAATACATTTATTTTTAGTTCATAATTAGGTTCAAAAGTCCCATTCATAAATATCTACAAATTACATTATCCGTACATATCAAGCATTCGCTAAGATTGAGACGTTTCGTACCATCGTCCCCCAATTTAGCAATTCATATCATACACTAGCTGAGATTGAGGCGTTTCGTACCGCTGTCCCCCAATTCAGCAATTCATATCATACACTCGCTGAGATTGAGGCGTTTTGTACCGCCATCCCCCAGTTCAGTAATTCATATTATGCTCTCACTGAGATTGAGACGTTTCGTACCGCCGTCCCCCAATTTAGCAAACTCTTAGGCTAAATTCCCAAGAATCGGGGCATTTCGTATCGCCGTCCCCCTTTGCCTTTCTCCACAATTCCACTTTAACAAACATGAGTATGTCCACAATTTCCAATCATTCACGTGATTGTATCAAACTATCAAATTCACAACTTGGTATCAAAACATTATATCCATAACTCAGTATTAAACCGTCATTTTCATAACGCGGTATAAATTCACATTTCTATATGTAAATACAACTCAGTATAAAATCTCGACTCTATATATAATCATAACTCAGTATAAAATCACATTTCTACATAAAATCACAATTTCTCTATATAATATTACAAAAGATTCCAACTAATTTATTTCTACAATTATAACCATTCCTTCTCATGCCCACACAATTTAAATGCTTAAATCATAATCTGATAAATTGTTTGGGAAAAATATATTTTGCTGAAAACAAGGGTATGATCATTTCCACAATTTTACTTTAACCCATAATATACATTTTTTTCAGGAAAAACGAGATGATTATCCTACTCACTTAGTTTTTCCCAAATACATATATAATAATCAATTTCCATATGCTTAAATCATTCAAAAAATCATATACAACATTTATGTACTCATAATCTCAGTTTTAATTGGTTAAATTCCAAAAATAAGCTGACATAATTTATTCCCCTTACCTTAACACTGGAGTGGTGCCTACGATGCCCAAACGATGAATCCACTTCGGTTAAAATGCTGAGGAACGATGTTAGGATCTCGAAATGGTGTTTATTCTTCAATTTGGTTGAGAACTTGAAGAGAAAATGAAGAGAGAGAGAGAGAGCATTCACAGCCCTAGAGAGAGGAGAGAGAATTTTTTTTCCAAATAAAATGAACTAGAGTCCTATTTATAGGCTGCTGTCCCCGGACAAAACTGTCGACGATTTGCCTGAAATCGTCGACGTTTTGGCTTTTAACCAAACCAATTTTTACTATTTTACATTTACCAAGCCTTGGTAATACAAAACCGTAGACGGTTTTCCTTAGCTCCACCAAATCGTCGACAGTTTGGTCTTGTACCAAACTAGTTTCTCCTTATTATTATTATTATTATTATTATTATTATTATTATTATTATTATTATTATTATTATTTTGTCTGGGTCTCTACATCCTCCCCTCCTTATAAAAATTTCTTCCTCGAAATTTGTTAACTAGTGCTTATCCCAACGTCTGGTAATCACTGAAATGTTTACCCGACTCTAGAAAGAGTCAGTGGCCACCCATATAGCAGCCCCATCCCAAATTTATTAATCACCCTCACTTGTGGCGGAGAAATACCGTGGTTACAACATATGTTGCTAGGAGGTTACAATTAATCACGTAAAAACTCTCCCAAAATCACTCAAAACATAAACCATTATATATAGATTTACAACCAAATACATCCAACTAAACAACCTATTCAAAATATGCTTACATTTAAAACCAAACACTTACCTAATTAGCGTTAGACCTCGTCAAATAACTGCAGGTATTTCTGGTGTATCTCCTCTTCCGATTCCCATGAGGCTTCCTCTACTACATGATTATTCCAAAGTACTTTTAACAACGGAATTTTATTAGTATGCAATTCTTACTCCTTCTAATCTAGGATCTGAACTGACACTTCATCATATGATAAGGCGTCATTTACTTTCAATGACTCGAAGCTTATCACATGCGAAGGATCTGGGATGTATATCTCATCATGGACACATAAAACACGTCGTGGATCTTAGATAATGCTGGGGGTAAAGTTATTCTGTAGGCAACTAGACCAATTCTTTCCAGTATTTTGAATGGCCCAATATACTTGAGGCTTAGCTTACTCTTCTTCCCAAATCTCATAACCCCTTTCATTAGAGCAATCCTCAGGAATATCTTATCCCCTATGTCAAACTCCAATTCTCGTTGACGAGTATCAACATAACACTTCTACCAACTCTGAATTGTTCTGATTCTATCCCGTATAGGTTTGATCTTTTCAGAAGTTTGCTGAATAATTTTTGGCCCCAAAATCTGCCGTTTACCAAACCTCATCCCAATATAGTGGAGATTGGCACCTTTGGCCATACAACGCATCATACGGCGCCATCCCAATACTGGTCTGGTAGCTATTGTTGTATGCAAACTCTACTAACGGCAGATACTGAATCCAACTTCCTCTGAAATCCAACACATATGACCATAACATATACTCTAAGATCTGGATTGTTCTCTCTGTCTGTCCATTAGTCTGGGGGTGAAATGTCGTGCTAAAAGTTAGTTGAGATCCCAAGGGTCTCTGTAAACTCTTTTAGAACTGAGATGTGAACTGTGGGTCCTGATATGTTATGATGGACACTGGTACGCCATGGAGTCTAACTATCTCCTATACATATAGGTCTGCCAATCTATTTATAGAATAACTGACTTTGATTGGAATGAAGTGTAATGTCCCAAAAAATTCTACTATATTTTTTTCCACATAATAATAATAATAATAATAATAATAATAATAATAATAATAATAATAATAATTGAAACCTAAGGTGTAGTCCCAAAAGGGGGTGAATTGGGTTATTTAAAATTCCTTAGAGTCTTTTTATGAGTTCTTGACTATTTATAATCTTTTAAAGACTTCTTATATTCTTGTTGATCAGGCAATCCACGCAAACACTTACTTCTTCTATTCAATCCACAACCACAACACACACAACCAATTGATTAACTGTTCAAACATAATACAAGTAATCAATATTTGCTTTGCAATATTTAGCAGCCCTGTATATGAATGTGCAAGTCCTGTAGTTGGCCTTTGAACTGAAGATTAAAACAACATTCAATCACACTTTTCAAAATCATAATTCAAATAAACCTTCAGCTAACACTCCCTTATGGTTTCCGTAAAATATTGATTAACCAACGTACTCCCTATCAGTTTTCGCAAGCCTAAGAAAAAATTAAGCTTTTGTTTATTTAATTTCTAATATACGTTGTTTTTATGATTGAAAGAATTACAACATCCACACAGTTTATATTTTTGTTGGAATTTAAAGAGAGTAAGGGAAAGAGAGTGACACCGCTATTTTTACGAGGTTCAATCTTTACTTCAAGACCTGCTTAGCCTTTAAGCTCTTCATTTGTCGTTCATTGTTTCAATATACTGAGAAGTTTTCACTTAATTGAATTTGATTTCTAACTTACTTCCATGATTAACCATGAGTGTCCTTTTACTTAGACCTAAAACAAAGCCACTCAACAACACAAGTTAAAACATCCTTCATTTGTTATCATCAAAATAGGATTGAAAAACCCAGTTACGCCAA
Source organism: Malania oleifera (assembly GCF_029873635.1). Classification (NCBI taxonomy): domain Eukaryota; kingdom Viridiplantae; phylum Streptophyta; class Magnoliopsida; order Santalales; family Ximeniaceae; genus Malania; species Malania oleifera. The sequence continues at coordinate 50,454,668 of NC_080426.1, forward strand.
AAATCTCCTCCTTTTTGATGATGACAAATAAGGAGCAAAGAGAGGGTTCCTATGAAAAGGCTCCCCCTTACTATAAACATTATTTAACATGTGACATCAAATATGTATAGCATGTGGAAATGTTCAATATGCTCAATACCGTGGCTTTATCTACTAGTTCTAAGAAATTTTGTACCTAAAAAACCACTACATGCTTTTAGATCTCCTATCTCAAGCCTTTCTCAAGCCTTTTTGTCTTCCTCGCCTCATCTGGAACCATATGCGGGGCGAAGTGGGATCGCTCAATACCTTGGCCGCATACTGCTGTACGGTTAAATGCCCCTGAGTCAAGTTCATAAACTCCTCAGCCTTAGTATCCCTAGTCGTAGTGGAGAAGTATCTATCGAAAAATATCTCCTTGAAACGATTCCAAGTCATAATCATGGGTTCTAATCTTTGTTCCTCAAGCAACTTTACAGATCTCCACCACCGCTTGCCCTCCCCGACCAATTTAAAAGTAATACACTAAACTTTCTGTTCTTCTGTGCAGCACAGGACTGCCAAAAGTTCCTCCATCTCCTGAACCCAGTTCTATGCCTAAATTGGATCAGTTCCTCCCCCAAAAGTCAGGGGATTCATGCAGGTAAATTGTTCGATGGTGCATCCATGATCTACAGGTGGGCAATTCTGCCCCTAGAATCCTATCTAATTTCGGCCATAACCTGTCGAGCTAAACCCTATAGCATAGTAGAGGTATCAATATCATCCTCGCTAGGAGCCCCCAAACTGTGACTTCCCTCGTGAGAAGTAAGGTGAACTTCCAAGAGGGGTTTGAATTGGGTTTTAAAAATTTCTTTATAAATCGTTTTATTAAGTCTTTTCCAACTATTTTATATTCAGTAATCACACAAGTATAATTGATTTGCGATCACAAGTACAGCTAAAAACCAATTTAAGATTAAATCTTTATGAATGAAAAGATCAACTTGAATAAAATTTCAAAGATTTTATTTTACAACACTTTGCAACTTTATCAATATTCCTTTCAGCAATTTAATTAAAAATAAAAACTCAATTTAGCTTTTGAATATGTCAATCAAATCAACAAGGTAAGCTTGATTTCACAATATGAAACAAAATAGAAATTTTAGTAAGCTTCCAAAATTTAGACTTTGATAACAAATAAGTTACTTGAATTTAAGTATGTAACTAATTAATAAGTTAAAGAGCTTTGATATTTATCAATTAACTTACTCCCTTTAATTAAGGTTTCCGCAGTTCCCAATAACAAATTAATTTCCAGCAATTAAGTAAGCATCCACAAAATTTATATATGCGGAAAATTAAAGAGAGTAAGGAAGAGAGAGAGAGACACCGGATTTTTACAAGGTTCGGCCCAAATCCTATGTCCTTGCCCCAAGCAACCGATGTGAGGATTCCAACTTTCTTAATTAGACCAAAGTTACAACCGCTCTCCTTCTCAGGTGGAGTTCCCTCTCTAATGAGAATCCCCTCTTGCTAGTCCAACAATTCAATCCCCTAAACCGTAAAAAACAACAAGAGATACAAGAACAATTTTGTGTACAAAAAACACTCTTAAAAGAGCTTATTAGTACAGTTAAAATCAGAATATACTTCAACAATTTATCAATATAAAGAGATTTTGAAGCTTAGATATATATATCACCGTGGATTTATTCTTTGATTAAAATCTCAGTAGAAAACTCATAGTATGGTGAGAATTGATCAGCAAGAACTCGGCAATGAACTTTCAGCAAAGTGTATTCAGTAAGAGAGCTTTGAGAGTATAAGTGTAAGCTTGGATGCTGATTGCTATTGATTGTTGGGTGTGTAATTCTTGAAATCAAATTGTATTTATAGAGTTTAAAAAGTATATTTCATATTTCCCAAGTTACTTGGTGTGTATTCTGATTGTTTGGGGTCCAAGCAATCAATTTTGGAAATATTCCCTCGTTGTTTTAAATTTGAATTCTTGAAGGTCAGTTGCCTGATCCCAAAGGGTCAGTTGCTTGTGCCTTTAAATCACAACGAATTTTCAAACTCAGAATAAGGTCAGTCACCTGAGCTTGATGGTGTCAGTCGCCTAATGCTATTCTGTTTGCTTTCTTAAAAAGCATATAAAAGATCAGTCGGCTGAGCATACATAGTTAGTCGTCTGAGCTTGCAATTTAAGAAATGTGTTTCCAAAAACATGTTAGCTTTTAAACTTAGAATGTTGAATTGATACTTTGAAAATATATTTTCCAAGGTTTTCAAAATTAAGTCTCTAAGTCAATATTAAATCCTAAGAGCTTCAATCACTTATATTGAAAAATATGCGAAACACTTACATGAGACTTTTAAACAACTATAACACTTCTAACTACTAAGTCTTCATGTATAATTTATTTTCTTCATGTATAACTTGTCTTCAAGCTTCAATCATAAAATCTTTGTAGCATTAAGTTTGAGCTGTCATGAGACTTGTGAAGCACTTTGACAATCATTACTTGAGTCACTTGATTTTTTATCCAAAAACACTTTTGTCCTGAAACATTATCCCTTAGCTAAATATGTTAAGTTCCTTTGATTTGTTATTATTAAAATAAGATTCTTAAGCCTTGTTAGGCCAACACCCCAGCATCAACATTCTTATCTCTAGAGCCCATCCTAAAAAAGGACAGGAGAACTAATTTTATAATCCCCATGTCATAACACGATTAACTAAGAAACTATTAAAATACACTACATCCTCATACTAAAACACTTAAACTCTCCTTCATGGACTTTACCCGCATAGATAATCAATATAACCTCCAAATTCCCAATTTTAGGTTTGTTGACTCTATGAGTCCAATCCTGTTTTGATAATGACAAATTACTTGGTATTTGATCTGTGCATTAAGTTTGTGAATAGGAACTATATTAAGCATGCACGGAAGGATAACGAGTCATGGAAGCCATAAAGAATAAAGTATACACAACTGCGAAGATCCATGGAACTCAAAGAGTACAAGAATGAAGATGCACACACCAAGTTCAAGAACGTCATGGGAATGGGTACATAGAACTCATGTATTTACATTTTCATATAATTTAATTTGAGGCTCAAATCATACCTTAGAATGACCTTAGGACTCATGCATTTCATGAACATCATTAGAAGACATTCATGAATTTGAAAATAATGTCAAAACCCTGGTAAATATTTTTATAAAAGAGCCAAGAAAGAAAGCAAAACATATTTTACAAACTAAAAGAAAAAATTCAGGAATTGAGAATATCAGAAGACCGAAGTTAACCTCAGTCGTCTGAAGAATTTCTTCAGAAGACCAAAGATTAATTTCCGTCATTAGAAGAATTTCTGGTGAAACTCAGAACCTGGCAGAAGCACCTCAGAAGACTGAACTCACACTTCAGTCGTCTGAACCCAACACTTCAGTCGTCTAAGCCCCAACCTGGTATTGAGGATTGGTTAATCCATTTAGTGTTATCAAGAGATTCTCATACAAATATCTATTTTTGAATATCTTTAGAGAAGTTTGATATTGAGTTTTCACATTCATATAAAGATTTTTTTTGACAAGTTCAATACTTGAGAAAGTTTTTATTAGGCCATTGATCAAAGAGTAACATTCAAAAGTGTTCTTAGCTAAAGACTTAATATTTTGGATACTCCTAAACTATTTGGTTAGATATCCTTAGAAGTGCATAACTGTATATATATATATTGAAGGATATTTTCTGAAAATCATATATTAAGTTTGTTGATCTTTGGTATTCTCATCATATAGATACTTATATATACATGAAGTCAAATATTACCAAGATCACATAGAGATTGAAATCTTGAGAGAAATATTGTTTTTGACAAAGTGAGTTTAAAATCTTTGCTATCTTCAAAGTTGTTTTTGTATTCAAAGATTTAACCTAAGTTCTCCAAAGCATTGAGTTATATAAATATTTTTGTGAAATTTGATAAAAAGGGATTTGTGTGTTGAAGCATATCATTCATAAATGATTGTATCGTTTCATACATTTTGAGCTTCAAATTTCATTATATGGTAATGTATTAGGGATTTGAATTGTACTCACTAACTTTGTTGGAAGCAACTTTGAGTGTTTTATAGATTTTATTGTATTCACAGTTCGGGTTGTGAACCAGGTGTGAGGAGAGAGTTGTATCTCTTGTAAGCCGTGGAGTATGAGGAAGTTGTACCTCTTGTAAGGAGCAGATTGTAAGGGAAGCTCCATCCCAATTTAAGGAGCAGAGATTATAGTGAAATCGTTGAGTGGGTTGCTCAAGGCGAGGACGTAGGCCGAGTTGGTTGAATCTCGTAAAAATTGCATTTGTCTTCTCTCTTCCCTCAACTCTTTACTTTCCGCACTACATTTTATTTATTCGTATTGCATGTGTATGTTGATTAACGTTACACACAATTAACTGGGTAAAAAGAACTCATTGATAAAATAATTTCAATTTTGTCATAAATTCTTGAAATTGATTTGTTAAATATACTAATAGGGATTAAGTGGTAAATAGGTTCAAAGAATTTTAAAATATCCAATTCACCCCCCCCACTCTTGGGATTACATCTAAATCAACAAGGTTCAATCTTACTACTCAGAAATAGAACCGTTGATGGTATGCCATAATTTTCCTGAAACCGTCGCCTCAGGAAAATCACAAAAGACCGTTACGAAATTTTTGCATCCAAGTTGCGAGACAAAACCCAAAATTTCAATTTACTTAGAATGTTCCACTTTGCTATGCATCCTCTACTTAATCCACCATATAACACATAGCCTATCCCATTTCCACTCCCAACACCACTCATTCTTATACTCTGGTAGTATTATCCACTAAAGTTTGCAGAACCTAACAAATTAAACTCTCATACCATAGTTGTAACGCCCCCAAAATATGCTTTGATATAATAATAATAATAATAATAATAATAATAATAATAATAATAATAATAATAATAATAATAATAATAATAATAATAATAATAATAATAATAATAATGTCATCACATGACATCTCTAATACCATAATGTTACGTCCTATTTTTTTTTCTCATAATAATCATAAAACATATATTCATAATATTTCAAATATTACATCTATATCCATCCACTGCCTACAGAAGCAAAAATAGACCTTTCCAAAACTATACATACCAGAATACTACTTCCCAACCATTACTATACCATTTCCCAAGAGAGGACTATAACCCAAAAATTACCAAAACATTTATATACGTTGATTCATATCAGCACTTACCCTATCTGTAATATATACACCCCCGACCCTGAGCTCCCAGGCTTGCTTTCCTGGGGATCCTAAAATGTTGAATTATTTATCGGGGTTAGACACCTATTAGTAAGATGGAATAAATTATTATCAGTGTGTGGCAAGTGAGTTTTAGTACAAGCATAATATATCCATTAATTAACTTTAAATGAGATAACATTTATATACTGTTCTCACACCTATATAATTGCATAACACATATTTGTTTTCAGTTCATACTTCGATTCAAAAGCCTCATTCATAAATATTTATAAATTACATGATCTGTACATATCAAGCATTCGTTGAGATTGAGGCATTTCGTGCCGCCGTCTCCCAATTCAGCAATTCATATCATGCACTCGCTAAGATTGAGTTGTTTCATACCGTCGTCCCCCAATTCAACAATTCATATCATACACTCGCTGAGATTGAGGCGTTTTGTACCACCGTACCCCAATTCAGCAATTCATATCATGCTCTCGCTGAGACTGAGGCGTTTCGTACCACCATCCCCCAATTTAGCAAACCCTCAGGATAAATTCCAGAGAATCGGGATGTTTTGTATTGTCCTCCTCGCTGAAATTGAGGCGTTTCATACCACCATCCCCCAATTTAGCAAACCCTCAGGCTAAATTCCCGAGAATTGGGGTGGTTCATATTGTCGCCTCCCTTTGCCTTTCTCCAGAAGTCTACTTTAACAACATCAGTATGTCCACAATTTCCAATCATTCACGTGATCGTATCAAACTATCAAATTCGCAACTCGGTATCAAAACCTCATATCCACAACTCGGTATTAAACCGTCATTTTCATAACTTAGTATAAATTCATATTTCTATATGTAAATATAACTCAGTATAAAATATCAACTCTGTATATAATCATAACTCAGTACAAAATTATATTTCTGCATAAAATCACAATTTCTCTATATAATATCACAAAAGATTCCAACCAATTTATTTCTACAATTATAACCATTTATTCTCATGCCACACAATTTAAATGCTTAAATCATATTCTGATAAACTGCTCGGGAAAAATATATTTTACTGAAAATAAGGATATGATCATTTCCACAATTTTACTTTAACCCATAATATAAATTTTTTCAGGAAAACAAGATGATTATCCTACTCACTTAGTTTTTCCCAAATACATATATAATAATCAATTTCCATATGCCTAAATCATTCAAAAAATCATATACAACATTTCTATACTCATAATCTCAATTTTAATCTGTTAAATTCCAAAAATAAGTTGACATAATTTATTTCCCTTACCTTAACCCTGGAGTGGTGCCTACGATGCCCAAATAATGGATCTACTCTGGTTAAAATACTGAGGAATGACGTTAGGATCCCAAAATGGTGTTTATTCTTCAATTTGGTTGAGATTTTGAAAAGAAAATGAAGAGAGAGAGAGAGAGAGAGAGAGAGAGAGAGAGAGAGAGAGAGAGAGAGAAATTTTTTTCCCAATAAAATGAACTAGAGTCCTAATTATAGGTTGTTGCCCCCAAACAAAGCCGTTGACAGTTTCCCTGAAACCGTCGATGGTTTGACTTTTAACCAAATCGATTTTTACCATTTTACATTTACCATCCCTCGGTAATACAAAACCGTTGACGGTTTTCTTGAGCTCCACCAAACCGTCGACAATTTGGTCCTATACCAAACTAATTTCTCCTTATTATTATTATTATTATTATAATTATTATTATTATTATTATTTTTTTTTTTTTTATTTTTTTTTTCCGGTACTCTACATGACGAAGTCTCTCATCAATAGGTTATACCTTAAACAAAATCTTTACACACTACGGATGAAAGAAGGTACGCCTATTAAAGAACACATTGATGAATTTAATCAGGTAATTATGGATCTAAGAAATCTTAAGATAAAATTTGATGATGAAGATCAAGCCATTATTTTATTATGTTCATTGCCCCGTTCCTATGAGCATTTTGTTACCACTTTGCTCTATGGTAAAGACTCCATTAGTATGAAAGATGTTAAGGCATCTTTAAATTCATGGAATTAAGGAAAAAAGTTTCTAGAAATAATATTGAAGAAATTGGGGATGATCTTATTGCGAAGGGGAGTCAAAATAAGGGATTTGAAAATAGAGGACGATCTAAATCCAAATCGAAGAAAAATGTTGAATGCTTCTATTGTCACAAGAAAGGGGCACACTAAGTGGAATTGTCTTAAACTTAAGAAAAATAATAAATCATATCAAAAGGACAATAAGAATGAAAATTCTTCCACTATTGCTGGAGTTGTAGAAAATAAATCTTCAGATGCTGAATATGTTCTTTCAGTTACCATTGTTGATTCTAGCTCAAAAAATGAGTGGATTCTTGATTCGGGTTGTTCCTATCATATGTGTCCTAATAAAGACTAGTTTACCACATATCAATCAATTAATGGTGGTACCTTCTTGATGGGTAATAATTTGACATGTAAAACTATTGGAATAGGTACAATTCAAATTAAGATGTTTGACGATATTGTAAGGACTTTGACAGATGTTTGGTACGTTTTGAAGTTGAAGAAGAATTTGATTTCTTTAGGTATTCTTGATGCTATTAGCTATAAGTTTTCAGCAGTATTGAATTTTCGAAAGGTACACTAATTGTGATGAAAGGAAATAGAAGAAATGTTCTTTGTTTTTTGCTTGGTAGTACATTTTATGGCTTTACTTCAATTTCTTCATCAGTTGACTCAGATTTAGACACTACTCAGTTGTGGTATATGCGCTTGGGTCATATAAGCGAGAGGAGCATGACCAAATTGAGTAAACGTGGTTTACTTTGTGGACAAAAGACAAGTAAACTTGACTTTTGTGAAATTTGTGTTTTTGGTAAACATAAGAGAATTAAATTTGGTATTACAGTGCACAGGGCCAAAGAAATCGTGGATTATATCCATTATGATCTTTAGGGTCCTTCACAAGTTCCCTCTCTCAGTGGTTCTTGGTATATACTGACTTTTATTGATGATTTTTCCCACAAAGTTTGGATTTATACCTTGAAAAATAAAAATGAAGTGTTCAAGAAATTTAAAGAGTGGAAGGTTATGATAGAAAATCAGATCGGTAAAAAGGTGAAACGTTTACAAACTAATAATGGATTAGAAGAACGAAGATATCGTTTGACACCGTACGGTCAAGGGTACTCCACAGCAAAATGGAGTTGTAGAACGCATGAACATAACTCTTTTGGAGAGTGCATGTTGTATGCTCTTTACTGCATGTCTGCCAAAGAAATTTTGGGCCAAGGCAATCAACACAACTTGTTATCTAGTGAGCAGATCTCCATCGATTGATATTAAATGTAGGACATCTGAGGAGTCATGGTCAAGTAAACCTGTTAATTATTCGTATTGATGAATTTTTGGTTGTCTAGCCTATGCTCATGTTAATGAAGGGAAATTGGAGCTGAAAACCAAGAAATGCATCTTTCTTGGATACGGACAAGGGGTGAAAGGATATAGGTTATGGTGTCCTGATCCTAAGTCACCCAAGTTTCTAATCAACACGGATGTCACTTTTGATGAATCTTTTATGCTTCATCAAAAAAAGGATTCTTCTGATACAAGTTGTAGTGAAAGTGACAAACATCAAGTGGAATTTCATTTTGATGTTTCAAAGACGATGCTTAAGCACCAACAGATCAGCCTACTGAGGAGGAGGAGGTGCAACATGAAGAAGCACCACTGCCGCAACAAGACAGTATTGCTGTTCAGAGACAGCACAGCCAGATTAAGCCACCCCAGAGGTATACCTATGCATATTTAGTTACTTATGCTTTGTCTATGACAGAATTCATCGAAGAGGACGAGCCTTCCACATACCGTGCTGCCATTGTAAGCAAAAAACCTGCTAAATGGACTATTTCTATGACTGAAGAGATTGAGTCTCTTCATCATAATTAGACATGAGAGCTAGTTAAAATGCTGAAGAGCCAAAAGGTTATTGGTTGCAAATGGGTTTTTAAAAGAAAATAAGGAATTTTTGGAGTTGAGGATGCTAGGTACAAGGCACATTTGGTAGCAAAAGGCTACAATCAAAGGGAAGGTGTAGACTCCAATGAAGTTTTCTCACTTGTGGTAAAACATATTTCAATTCATATTTTACTTGCTTTAGTTGCCTTATATGATCTATAACTTGAACAACTCGATATAAAAACTACTTTTCTTCATGGTGACCTTGAAGAATAGATTTACATACATCAACCTGAAGGTTTTGTTGTTCAGGGTGTTAGCTTTACTATAATCCCAAGAGGGGGGTGAATTGGTATTTTAAAATTTTCTCCCCTAGGTCTTATATCCAATAGCAGTATAACTCAACCCTAGGGTCAATCTAGTGTAGATGTAAAATAAATCAATATATTTAGCTAAAATTAAATTACACAAGTAAACTAATTACGCATGCACAGTAAAGTAAATAAAGATAAATAACACTAGATATGTTATCGAGGTTCGAAAAATGTGTATACGTCCCCGCCTTGGCTCACAAGTACAAAGATTCCACTAAGGCTCACTTCACGGGTGGAGTGACACCGAAATACAACCAAGTCAAATTAACACAGGTTTGATCTCAACCTTTATAACCAATCCTTCCGGACTGGATTAACGCCCTCTCAGGCCACGCCTAGAATACAACCAATTTACAATACAAGATGTGTACAAGATATATGCTTCTTCAACAAGCAGATTTGTACCAGTATCAATCAATGCACATCATTAATATAAGAACTATAAGATCAATGCTATATGTGTGCAAAACACTCAATCTTATGTCAATATTCAATTAAGCACAAAAGTGTATTACCATGCTTATCTTTGAAACAATGTATAGAAGTATATCTCAATCACAATTTAGGGTTTCAAAGATTTCCAACAATAGTGATCAAAATATCTTTAAAAGTATTTTCTCAAGATTCTAGCACAAAGAGATATTCGAAAAGTAAGCTTGTGAAAACGATTTTTGCTCAAACAAAAACACAAGCTAAGGTTTCTTGCAATTCGAATGCCAAGACCCACAACCTTTAAGGTTTCCCAGATAATAGATTTATTAAATTAAATCGGAGGAAAACCTATACTCAACTCTCAATCCAAAAATCAAACATACAATGAACACAATGAGAGTTTCTAGCAAATGGGAATAACGTATAATCACTCAAAGTACTCTCACAAGGCTTGATTTTGCATAGGCATAGTTGTATGAGAGTGTATGGGCTTTGTGTTTGGAAAAAGCTCTCTCAAAAATACAGAGAATTTCTTTGTTAATAAAAATGCTAATCAAACCTTAATTGAGCAAATGAACCTATATTTATAGACATGGCCAAAATTATAACCGTTGGGGACACCAAGGGAAATATTAGAATTGTTTTAATTAAGTTTTAAAAAATTAACCCTGTTTTACCCTAGTTAACCCTCGGTAACTTTTGGCCAACTTGAGAGTTTCAGTCGACTGAGCCATAGGTGTGGTTGCCCGAATAGAGACATGAGAAAAAGTAAGTTTTTCATGTTTGGGTGCCCGAAAAGATATTCAGTTTGCTGAATTAGGCGATTTTCAAAATGTCCAAGATTCGGTCGTCTGGACTTAAGTTTGATCTACCAAATTTGCATGTTCGGTCGCCTGAGGTTAAAATTATTATGGAATTCAGGTGCTTGACTTGTTGGAAAAATTTAGGATAAATATTTGGTTGACCGAAGACACTAAGGTCTTTTTGGTTCGGTCGCCCGAAGTCAGGTTAACTCTCTGACTTTTTCAAACGTTTGGTCGACCGAGGCATTTTACCTTACCTGGTTCAGTGGCCCGAAGCCCTAATATTTTAACACCTTAAGTCCTATTTTAAATCAAAAGTTTCTCCTGATAGCATATGTGATAATGGGGACTAACCTAAGTGCTAGTGCAGGAACCCAGGGTCTTTTTTTAAGGTCTTTTTTTAGCTTATGGTTCCTATATGCATGATGTCCATCAATTATTACAAACCGTTCTTAATTAAATATTATAGACCCAAATTAAAAAATATATAAATTACAAAGAAAATAAATATTATGGGTCTTATCTTCTTCGAGTCACCTCATGCCATCGTATGATCTTGCCAATATGATCCTGTACACAAACTTAACAAACATTAAATACCAGAGTATTTGTCATAATCAAAACAGGGTATGACCTATAAGATCAACACAAGGAAAAGAAGACCATGTTTGTTTGTTGAAAAAATTACTGTATGGATTAAAGCAATCTCCAAGACAGTGATATAAGCGGTTTGACTCGTTTATAATTAATCATGGTTATTGCAGAAGTAACTATAACAATTGTGTGTATTTCAGAAAGCTCTCTGATGATTTGTTCATATATTTATTATATGTTGATGATATGTTAATTGCTGCTAATAACATGTCATAAATTTCTAAGTTAAAATCTCAACTCAACTCTGAGTTTGAGATGAAAGACTTAAGAGAAGCTCGAAAAATTTTGGGCATGGAAATTTACCATAACCGTCAAGCTGGAAAAATTTGTTTATCTTAGAAAAATTATATTGAGAAAGTGCTTGAGCGAGTTGGGATGGAAACTTCCAAGTTAGTTTGTACACCACTTGCTATGCATTTTCGCTTATCAGGGGAGTTTTCCCCATAGACCAATGAGGAGAAGGAGCATATGTTACGTGTTCCTTATGCTAGTGCTGTTGGCTGTCTTATGTATGCCATGGTATGTACTCGTCTTGACATTTCACATGCAGTTAGTATTGTTAGCAGGTACATGGAAATTCTAGGAAAAGAACATTGGCAAGCTATGAAATGGATACTGCGGTATCTACGGGGTACTTTAGATGTTGATCTGGTATTTGAACGTAGCAGCATTGACATTTCTAAAAGTGTCGTTTGATTTGAGGACTTTGACTAAGCAAGCGATTTAGACAAGAGGAGATCCTTGACTAGTTAGATTTTCACTCTATCAGGATGTGCTATTAGTTGGAAAGTGTAATACCCCAACCTGGGTCTGCCAAGGAGCACTCCGTCTCTCCTCCTCCACCTGGACCAGACAACAGGGGGGGCGAGCCTTATCGAACTAATGATTGGCCCCACAGACCAACACGTATCATTTTCAGTGTATTTTGTCCTCACTCACACACTTCCTAAGAAAATTTCTTAGAAGGTCACTCATCCCAAGATTACTCCATGCCAAGCACGCTTAACCGTGAAGTTCTTATAGGAAGGCTCCCGAAAAGAAAGGTGCACCTTGTTGATATGGGTAGTAACATCAAATCCTTTTTAAGTCTTTCTTCCACTGGGTATCACATTCTCCCCCACTTATAGAATGCAACGTCCTCGTTACGAGCTCACATTTTCCAAACGCAGGCGATGTGAATCTCATCACACTTCCGATTGGGTAATTGCTTTGATACCATTTTGTCATGCTCTGAACCCACCAAGTGGGGCTCGGGGTGTGATGTGATCCAATCACTTGTGTCTGATACCATAACCTCACTCAAGCAGTAGAAAAATAAATAAAAATCCTTAATAAATACCAGAGTACTATATAAACATCCCAAAATAGTATTTCCCAACATTCAGTATCCATATATATATCTCAGGAAAAAAAACTAAAACTATGACGACCTGCTTAATTTCCACATTTTTTTTATAAATCAATATCACAAATCCTAGCAGATCATAATCCCACCTGGAGTCGTGGGTACCAAGGATATATCAGAACATATAGCAGAAGCCTAAGCAGTAGGAAACATACAATCATATACATCTCATCATACCATACATCACAATACTAGAGTTACTACAATCACTGTATATATATATATATATATATATATATATATATATATATATATATATATATATATACAACACTCAACCCAAAAATATGTCTTAGGGCCATTTCCACAAAATACAACCGACCCTATCAAATACTTACCCTTCTAGAAGGGCAGATCTACCGTACTAGATCAGCAGGTCTTTACCTGCTCTCCTATCTAGGGCTCCTGAAAAGTTTATAAAATTTTGGGGTGAGACATCTCTCAGTAAGGGAAATAAACTAATACTAGTGTGTGGCAACATGAGTATTCCGTGTTATACATATACCATACAAAACATAATCAGTAACTGTTTTGTCAAATGTGGGAAAACATATATATCATCAAAACATGGCAGAACAAACTGCATTTTCAAAAACATATTTCATCTCATATAATAATAATACAAAACATTTCTGGTAGGTTAACTGGCTGTTGTCATGTATTACCCCCACATGACTGGGTTATGTAGCCCAAAGGCGGGAACTGATAATGGTTGGCTGACAACTGCCAAGTCAAAAGTACAATATGTAAGTCTGATGGGTCTGCCTGACCTAGTCCATACACCAGGGATGCTCACACACTTCTTATAAATCACATCGACCATCTAATCTCACACCACTCCTATTGACCTTATTGGTCACGCCCGGTTTTGCTTATGACAAATACTCATTGTATCTAATGAGCGTTTGAGGTTTTGTGCAGGAACTAAGGATGAAAAGATCAAGATGTGCACAAAGCAAGAAAAGCTTGAAAACCAAATTCTATTCATTGTAATATAGTTATACTGGTCTGTAATAGTAAGCAGGTATTTGGTTTGTAATAAGCTTGCACACATCACATGTATGATTTACTTTGTAAGCTCAAACCGAACCATGAATGAGAAAGGACCGTAGAAAGACCTTAGGGTGCACCTTCGGTTGACCGACATCGAACTTTTTTGGTGTCTTCAAATTGAACCCCAAGTGCCTCTAAGACACTCACACTTTCAGATATATGTGGTAGGCACTTGAATAGGACTTGTTTGGTTCAATACGGGACCGAAATGCACAATTGGTGCACTTTCTGTCGACCGGCTAACACAGTTCATTTTGGCCTGATCGACCGAAACGACCCTGGGATAACAGTTTGACCAAGGCCCGGTCGACCGAACTTCACAGTTCATTTCTTACCGGTCGACCGAACCACCTAAGAGTCAACATTTTGACCTCCCGATCGATCGACCACTTTTTGTACTCCAACTACCTGGTCGACCGAAGGGTCTTGGGAGAATTCCCAGCGGTCTGGTCGACCGAGCCCTTCAGTTCAAAAAGGCCCGGTCGACCGAACCTCGGGAATTTGGAAAATCGCCTTACCTCGGTCGACCGACCACTCAGTTCAAAATACCCTTGGTCGACCGAGCCATTTGAGTCCTGGTCGACCGAACCATTTCTAGTCGACCGGACCTCTCGGGTTGCCCTAATTTTTTTTACCGCAGTTAATATTTTTAAATAGGGTTAAAATGCCTTAAACGTCATTAAATTTTTCTAATAATACCCAATAGGTCCCCAACGGTCATATTTTCTCCCTTGCCTATATATATGAGTTTATTTGAGAAAATTAGTGGGAGATTAGCCACTTTGATTAGGGAAAATTCTTTGAAAAACCAAAACCCTATAATACTCATTTCCAAGCTCCACACACTCAATCTTACCTTCCCATATTGCCTACATCATTTGTAAGTTGGTTTTAAGTGTTTGTTTTGATTGGTTTGCTCTCCCATCTTTGGATTGTTTGACTTATTTTGAGAGCTAAACCTTAAGTATTCTTAGGGGACTTTGTTAATAAGTCTCTCCTAAGAAGACTTATATAAAACTTTTGAGTATTGCATATTCATTGCAATATCTTAAGAAGTTGGTATTTGTATTTTGCTTGCAAAAATATTTTCAAATATCTACTGTATTTTTATCTTGAAAATATTTGATGAGATATTTGCTTGTGTGATAAAATATTTGTTGCAATATTCGTTAACTCATATATCCCTTGCTGAATACAAAGATTGAATATCCTTTTGCAAACCAAACTTATATGCTGCTAGAGCTTCATATACATATATGTATTGAGAAAACTTGTCGATTGAAATATATGAAGTTTGGATAATATCTTTGTTTGAGCACTTAGATTGAATATCCTGTGATACAAAGATCATTTAGGTTTGCACTTTCACGCACTCATTACAACGATAGTAAATCTATTCGAGATTTGACATCTTAGACCACATTGAGCTTACAAATTATTTCATATTTGTGGTGTATATTATTGCGCGAATCTAGGTACACATCTGCTTTACTTGAAAGCACAATCACTGTACCATTTGATTGTTATACACTTTGGTTATATTTCCAGGAACGGGCCTAAAGAGGGAGACTAGCCTTGGAATAGTCCCGGATTGGCTTAGACTCAGTTAGGAAAGCTAGGTGCGTCGTCCTGTTAAGGCGTGTAGGTTGAGGTCAGCCCGTCTAATTGACCTGGTTAAGGTTGAGGTCAGCCCTGTGTTAATTTGACCTGGTTGTAAACGGTGCTGCTCCACCCTTACGTGAGCTATTAGTGGAATCCTCAAGCTTGCGAGCTTGAGGCGGGGACGTAGGCACAGTTGGCTGAACCCCGATAACATATCGTGTGTTTGCTTATATTTCTGCACTTTATATTTACCGCACGTGTATGTTATGGGTGAATGATGCGTATGACTTAATTTTCACAGTATATTTATCTACGCGTTTGGAAATTGCATAGACTGATCCTAGGTTGTGTACATACCGTTGTTGCATAGATCAACCTAGGTGAAAAAGTTTTAAAATTCCAATTCACCCCCCCCCGTCTTAGGAACACACCAATTCTAACAATTGGTATCAGAGCCTCGTTGCACTTGACTTAAACGTTTTTGTAAAAAGATCGCAATGGCTCACATTGGTTTATCCCCATTCGTTGAGGGACAGTCACTTTCCAGTCCTCCAGTATTTTGTGGTGTCGACTACACCATGTGGAGAGTGAGAATGACCATATTCTTGAAATCTATAGACTGGAGGGTCTGGCTTGTGACTGCCAAAGGAAGATGTGTACAAATAAATGAAAATGATTTTAATATGATTAGTTCTAATGCCATGAACATGTTACATCTAGCATTAGATTCTGATATCTTTGTTGAGTTTGTGGCATACCAAACTGCACAGGAAATCTGGGATGGACTGGAAAAGAAATATGGAAAATCCCGGGAATCAGAGATGGTAACTCCTTTAGATGCTCCAAGCTTAAATGATCAAGAGGAGGTAATTCATGAGCTAGACATCAATGATGAGGTATATGATTCTCACTCTAGCCCATTTGATGGTATTTGTGGTGAACGCTGTACTGGGTCATATACTAAGTCATCTGCTGATAATGCTGTAAATGGTTCATGTAATGTTTACTATGAAAAATCTTGTGATGAATCATATGTGTGTTTTTGTGGCATATCAAATGCTGGACCATCTATAGAATATCATAATAGTTTTGATAATGATGCTTGTGATGATTCATATATTGAATGTTGCAGTATATTATGGAATGAATCATCCCTTGTACTTCATGATAGCCCTATTGAGCATGCATGCAATGATTCGTATGAAAACTGTTGTGATAATTCTCTTGGTGAATCATGTGCTGATTTGAATATTAAAAGCATGCTATCATATGAAGAACTAGAAAATACTTTATTGAAAATGCACAAATTTCTAGTTAGAATCTCTAAGCATGAAATACGTCTAAAGAATGAGAACAAAAGAATAGCAAAACAATTCAAGGGGCTGAAAAATTTTCACGCTATTCTTGAAAAGAAAAAGGTTAAGAAGATATTGAATATTGCATGCTTGGATGAAGAAACAGATGATTATTCGAAAATTGCTCTTGAGATTAAAAATGATACGAATAATCATAATAAACCCTTCGGATCTAAATAGAGAACTCATTTTAAAAAGGGTTCGGGTTGCTTACTTAGAACCAATAGTCTAGTCTCACTAAAGAAAGAGGGAATGAATAAGCACAATCCTTCACGTGTATTCTATACCTGCTTATTGTGTAAATCTATGTGGCATACGTGGTTTAATTGCTTACTAAGAAGTGCTAGAGGACTAGAAAAGGAAATGAAATGGATAATCAGCGAAGCAAACCCCATAGGACTTGGGAAAAACAAAGTCAAACTAAAAATGCAGTCTTGCTATCCTTTCTTTGTTCCTAGGTTTAGGAGTTGTGACGATTATGGGATCAGGAAGTGATTGTTGATTAAAACGAAATTCTTAGTATGCACACTCTCTAAGCTATATTGTTATACTAAGAACCTTATCCACTTCCAAATGGACATGGCATGTACGCTTAGTATTTAGGTCTAATTGCTTAACCTCTGTCGTCATGAAAAACATAAAGTTAAGTAGCAATTGTCCATTGCACAAAGTTGAATTTTAGGGTTTCGTCTTATATCTCATCCATAGGGAGTTATCACCAAACTACGATCATACTCGGTGATTTTTTTTCCACTCATCTTTTGGTTCGTATTCTTGCTCCTTTATGCCATCATCTCTGCAGGATACTCTCCGATCACTATAGAGCACAAGTTAAGAAAAGCCGCATACTCTGTAGTGCCCGGTACCTAAAATAGGTTGATAAGTCGATTCTCGGTACGCACCTCATTTGAGCGATATCTCTTCACCAAGAATCCCTAAGAATCATGGTTATACTGTTACACATCAAATCTGGACCTTAGGGAGAACTTTGGATCAAAAATCAGGAAAAACCGGGAAAATTCACTATGCTCGGTCGACAGAACATTGCAGTTATAAAGTGTCTCGGTCGACCAGGACAGGTTGACTTTGACCCCTTGGTCGACCGAACCCTAGTGAGCACAT